>NC_134354.1:112617087-112917087 GCF_048569485.1 Anomaloglossus baeobatrachus | reverse complement strand
TTCCATCCGGTTTGCGTTTAGTTGGACCATCATTTATGTTTCAACAGGACAATGACCCCAAACACACCTCCAGGCTGTGTAAGAGCTATTTGACTAAGAAGGAGAGTGTTAGGGTGCTACACCAGATGACCTGACCTCCACAATCACCAGACCTGAACCCAATCGAGATGGTTTGGGGTGAGCTGAACCGCAGAGTAAAGGCAAAAGGGCCAACAAGTGCTAAGCATCTCTGGGAACTCCTTCAAGACTGTTGGAAAACCATTTCCGGTGACTACCTCTTGAAGCTCATCAAGAGAATGTGTCGCGGGCGGGGAGGAGGGTGTCGGCACACTACGCTCACCCCCTTCTGCTCGGGTCCGGCGGCCGCTGCTCAGTGGTGGCTCGAGCCGTAGGCCGGATCCCGGGGGTTTCTCGAGCGGCACTCCTCGCCCGTGAGTGAAAGGGGGTTGTTGGGTGTGGGGATGATTATTGTCCGTGACGCCACCCACGGTTGTGGTGATTGCACCACCGCTGCTCAATACGGGGATCCCGGGGATGGTGATGCGGAGCAGCCAGGTGTTGTGTTGCCCCTCCGTGGGCAGGGGTTGGTGATCCCGGGGCCCGGTGAAGGTTGGTGAGGTGCGGGGCCTGGTGGACGCAGGGACGCGGGGGCAGCGTTGTGCCTTGCGGCACTGTGGTACTCACTCAGCCTGAGACGTGGACACAGTTTTACGGTAAACCAAACGGCTGGTAGGACGGTCCCACAGACGGCTGCACCTGCACTCCCGGTAGGTGACGGTGATGTCCCTCTTCCTTGCACCTATGGTTGACTTGTGGTAGCGGTGGATTCCCTCCGGTTACCCGCTCCCCGGCTTCAATCTGGGCCGGAGGAGCCCTACACTTTGCCCGCAGGCGCTGGCCCTGAGAAACTGGTGCCGTGGCGGTGGCGGTGTCTCTCCGATTCAGGTTGGGCTGTTGCCTTCAATCGGGACTTGGTTGTTGGGGGATCTACGTCCCCTTCACTGACGGATTCGGCAAATTTGGCGACTCCTAGCCTTGCCGGGGTCCGAGAGGCCCCTGCCCTGGCGCTGACTGTCCTTCGGAACACTGCTCTAGACCACCGGGCACACAGCCAACGGGGTCCTTCCAGGAACTTCCAAACGGTCCCCCTCCAGACAGTCACCGCCGTCGCTGACCTTGCTGATCTGGCCCTCCACAAAGCTGGACCCTTCAGGCTTTCCTTCCTTCTTGTCACCTCACTTGCTTTTCTCCTTTTCACTTTTCTTTTCTTCACTTTCACTTAGCTGTTTACCTCTTCACGCCCCTAACTGTTCTTTACTCGAGCCCTGCCTGGGCTAATCTTCCACTCCTTCCACTTCCTCCTCCTAAACTCAACTGCCTGGTTTCTCCCGCCTCCAGAGCTGTGTCCTCCTTGGTGGGCGGAGCCAACCGCCTGGCCCACCCCCTGGTGTGAACCATCAGCCTCTGGAGGAAGGCAACAAGGATTTGTAGTTTAGCTGTGATGTGCCTACCTGGGGTGTGGGGTGTGGTGGTGTTGTGACCTGTGACCCCTGGCTTGCCCAGGTCGTCACATTCCCCCTTAGCAAAATGCAGACCGTCCGCGGGCTGCCGTCCTACACCGGTTTTATTTTTCTGAAAAAGATAACATTTGAAATTAACATATTTACATTTTTAATAATAACTCTCCCCAAAACGGGAGGCACATTTCTTTTAACGTTGCAAACGGTTTACGGTTACGGTTTCCGCTCTCTCCCACCCAAGCAACCTGGCCCTGATGCTGCCCCTAAAACCCAGGCAGCACCCCTTGACCCACAGTCCAGCACAAGTTACCCGAGCGGGATCTGTCCTTCCCCTCCAGAGGGTAGCCACCGGTTCCTTTGGTGGCTGGGCCCCAGCCTGCTCTGCTGAGGGCCCTCCCTCCAACCTGCCTCTCTGGAGGCGGCATTGCGGAACCCGGTAACGGTAAACAACTTATTTACAAGCCACTAACGTTTGTGGTTGCCCTGCAAGTTCACGGGCTTGTCCATAAGGAGTCCCTTATGCAACTTTTAAACGGTCCCCACGGGGACAACGGTGCCGGCTCCGGCCGGTTCAATCACTACAGACAATCAAGTAACTTCTTCTTGGATCAATCATTTTTCATTTTCAACTTTTAAACAAACACACAACAGGTGGTCCCAACGGGGACTGCTGCAGCGGGCATCCACCGCCCTACTCGTACTTTTCTGCTGAGGCGGACCCGTCCTCTGCCACCGGCACATCAAACATGCACTGACATGCCTGCGGTGACAGGGGCACCCGGTACCCATTTCCACCGGCACGCGGGGTATGGACAACCACGGGGTCTCTTACATAGCGGGAACGCTCACTTGCCTCTTCAAACTCAGCAGCAGACCCGGGACTAGGGCCGGAGTCGTCATCTCGTGTTCCTGCGTCAGGCGGGTTGCCGCCAGCTGTCGCAGCCTCCTGGCCTCCAACATCCAGCACTTCAGCCCCTTCTGCGGTAGCGCGGAGCAGCAGATTAGGCTAGCTGACATTAAGGCGCCTCATAAGTAACGGCAAGGGTGATGCATAGGCCGAGACTAGGCCGGGCCCCTCAGCCGCAGCGGCCGGTCCTGGTAGGACATAGGGACGTGGGTCACCAGTCGACTCTGCTACATCCATTCCCACTCCGTACCTCGGGGCAGTTGTAAGCAGCTCCTCCACCTCGTTGGTCCACTGCTCCATCATCCGGAAGATCTGATCCTGCTGACGCTGGTGGAATTGCATCACCCGGGCCTTCATCCAGGCCACGGTCTCGGGCTCAGGGTCTGGCACAGTCTCTATTGGGACCTCTGGCACCATGCTGTTAAGGGGTCGCGGTTCCAGCGGTTCCCCCTGGTATACTTCAGGGACGTCCCGGATGTCTGCAGACGGCTGGTCCGCCGGAGCGGCCGGGCAGGGTATCGCTACCGGTTGAGCAGGTAGCGGGCCTAATGGCGGGGCGGCAGCAGCTACTACGGGTAGCAGGGAGAGAGGCAGGGTGAGCGGAAGCCGGCCGGGCCCCTCAGCTCCAACGGCCGATCCCTCAGGAATACAGGGGCGTGGGTCGCTTACCCGCTCCTCCAAATCCTCTTCTGCCTCGCGTCTCCACATAGCAGCCACCACATCCGCCATGTCGGTCTCCCACTCCTCCAGGAGGAGTTGCATATGGGCCTGCAGACGATTACTCAGCGGGACAGTCCGGTCCTTCAACCACGTCGCCGTGCCGGGCGCGGGGGCTTCCTCGTTGTGAGCAGGGTTTTGCATCTTGATAACGAGGTCTTCCAGGAACCCAATATCGCTGCAGAGTCCTGGCGTCCCTGCTTTTATAGCTGCAGCTACATGCGTACAGCCGCCATCGCGTCCCCCTTAGCTCTTTCCGGCCCCTCCTCTCTCGGGGCGGAGTTTTGGCCTTCGCGCCTCTACTGCTCGAGAAGACGCTCGAGCGGGAACTTTTCGCGCCAAAGATGGCGGCTTCTGAAATTTTTCTGCCGGATGCCTCCGGCGGTAACAAGGCGCACCTCTACCAGACGGCAGAGCGGTAAGATCCTGTTCGTGACGCCAAGTTGTCGCGGGCGGGGAGGAGGGTGTCGGCACACTACGCTCACCCCCTTCTGCTCGGGTCCGGCGGCCGCTGCTCAGTGGTGGCTCGAGCCGTAGGCCGGATCCCGGGGGTTTCTCGAGCGGCACTCCTCGCCCGTGAGTGAAAGGGGGTTGTTGGGTGTGGGGATGATTATTGTCCGTGACGCCACCCACGGTTGTGGTGATTGCACCACCGCTGCTCAATACGGGGATCCCGGGGATGGTGATGCGGAGCAGCCAGGTGTTGTGTTGCCCCTCCGTGGGCAGGGGTTGGTGATCCCGGGGCCCGGTGAAGGTTGGTGAGGTGCGGGGCCTGGTGGACGCAGGGACGCGGGGGCAGCGTTGTGCCTTGCGGCACTGTGGTACTCACTCAGCCTGAGACGTGGACACAGTTTTACGGTAAACCAAACGGCTGGTAGGACGGTCCCACAGACGGCTGCACCTGCACTCCCGGTAGGTGACGGTGATGTCCCTCTTCCTTGCACCTATGGTTGACTTGTGGTAGCGGTGGATTCCCTCCGGTTACCCGCTCCCCGGCTTCAATCTGGGCCGGAGGAGCCCTACACTTTGCCCGCAGGCGCTGGCCCTGAGAAACTGGTGCCGTGGCGGTGGCGGTGTCTCTCCGATTCGAGTTGGGCTGTTGCCTTCAATCGGGACTTGGTTGTTGGGGGATCTACGTCCCCTTCACTGACGGATTCAGCAAATTTGGCGACTCCTAGCCTTGCCGGGGTCCGAGAGGCCCCTGCCCTGGTGCTGACTGTCCTTCGGAACACTGCTCCAGACCACCGGGCACACAGCCAACGGGGTCCTTCCAGGAACTTCCAAACGGTCCCCCTCCAGACAGTCACCGCCGTCGCTGACCTTGCTGATCTGGCCCTCCACAAAGCTGGACCCTTCAGGCTTTCCTTCCTTCTTGTCACCTCACTTGCTTTTCTCCTTTTCACTTTTCTTTCCTTCACTTTCACTTAGCTGTTTACCTCTTCACTCCCCTAACTGTTCTTTACTCGAGCCCTGCCTGGGCTAATCTTCCACTCCTTCCACTTCCTCCTCCTAAACTCAACTGCCTGGTTTCTCCCGCCTCCAGAGCTGTGTCCTCCTTGGTGGGCGGAGCCAACCGCCTGGCCCACCCCCTGGTGTGAACCATCAGCCTCTGGAGGAAGGCAACAAGGATTTGTAGTTTAGCTGTGATGTGCCTACCTGGGGTGTGGGGTGTGGTGGTGTTGTGACCTGTGACCCCTGGCTTGCCCAGGGCGTCACAAATGCTAAGAGTGTGCAAAGCAGTAATGAAAGCAAAAGGTGGCTAATTTGAAGAACTTAGAATATAATACATAATTTCAGTTGTTTGACACTTTTTTGTTAAGTATTTCATTCCACATGTGTTAATTCATAGTTTTGATGCCTTCAATGTGAACCTACAATTTTCAGAGTCATGAAAATAAAGAAAACGCTTTGAATGAGAAGGTGTGTCCAACCTTTGGTCTGTACATTATATTTTCAATCTCTGGACTCAGTAAAAATTCCATCATGTACAGGTTTTTTCCACAAAATTTAATTTAATGGTTGTAGTGGATTAAGCTCCTGTTTCCAACACCATGTCTGCAAATTGAGATTCTGGTTTGGCGTATATCCTAAGTCATATGGCAAGGCTCGTTCAAGTCCTTTTCCTCTCTAAAGAGGCAATTTGCATATTTAATTTCCCAGAGAAATATGCAAGGCATTTAAGTCTCCTCATACTGGCATGTCACTCTCCACAAGCTGAAACCTTATTCCTTAGGCTAGTTTCACACTTGTGTTGAACGGCATCCGTTGCATTGCGTTGTGTGACGGATGCAATAGATGCATTGCATATAATGGCACAACAGATGCAACGGATCGTACAAAATAACGGAAAGCTTTTTTTTTCTTCTTTACAGTTTTACCGGCGGCAGACTATTGTGAACGATCAGCTGATCACCCGGCCGCTGGGTGATCAGCTGATCGCTCTCAAAAGCTGGTCGTTCGGCCACCGAGAGACAAAATAAAGTTTGCGATTTAAAAAAAAAAAAAAAAAAATGATGAGCATGCGCAGTGAAAAAATAAAGGATTACACTGCTCAAAAAACGTTACATCCTGCATTCCTTCCGCCTGGCGGAAGCAACGCAGCATTGTCCAGCAGAAGCAACGCAGGTACGTTTGGCACAATCCGTCATCCATACAAGTCTATGGGAAACAGCGGAATCCGTTAACGGATTCCACTGTTTTCCAAAAGGGCGGATTGTGACTGAAGGTAATTAACGCAAGTATGATAGTACCCTTAGGCCGGAGTCACACTTGCGAGTGCCTTGCGTGTAACTCGCGCGAGTCTCTCATTTCATCACCCGGCACGGCCTCACACTCTCCTGACTGGAGCGGGTCGGTTGCATGTATCTTTATGCAGCTGAGACGCTCCTGTCCGGTGAGTGTACGGCCGTGCCGGGTGATGAAATGAGAGACTCGCGCGAGTTACATGCGAGGCACTCGCAAGTGTGACTCCGGCCTTAGATAACAACGTGATTGAAATGGCTACAAGGGGGTGTTGTAATTCACCCGACAACTTTTGCTATCTTTGCGGTTGTTTAGTAGGGAGGAAGCAATGAAGGAACATTACGGACTTCATTAGAAAAATTAGTCAACAAGGAATACCCTTTAGTAATCAAATAACAGGCCATGAACTAATAGCAAACAACAACACAAGAACAACGTATATGGCCAAAATATAGATATTTTTATTAACGCATATTAAATAATCATTAAAAATTAATAAAGCATAAAATTGTGGTATAACAGGTACAGTATAAGGATCGGATAGACCAAAATGATTACAATTAATAATATACCATTAATAATGTACCATATATAATATACCATTCAAAATTAATAAAAATTGATAAAGTGTCAAGTGACAAAAAAGGAAAATTATCCAATAATATCAAGATAATGAAATTGGTATATTAATATAGTAACATTATAAATAGCAGTCAGTAAATATTAAATTATATTGTATTATACCAATAAACTATTTGTAATATAAAAATTGCACTAATCTCCTCTTCAGTCAGAATATATGTGCAAAAAAAACAATAAAAAAAAAAATTAAAAAAAAAAAAAATCGCAAAGTATAGATTCTGCACTGACCCAAAAAAAATAAATAAAATGTGCAAAGTGCTATATAAAACCTTTGTGAATTAAATACAATATAGAATGACTAGTATAAGACAAGCCCAGGACTGTATATACAAAGTGCAAAGTGCTATTTGCACTAATCCCCTCTGCAGTGGCCGCAGCTTATAGTCGCCAAATCTGGTGACAGGTTCCCTTTAATGTTGTATGTATCCCAGGACCGATTTATGTAACATTGTTATTCTTAGGTGTTTCATTCTTTTATAGGTTAATATTCCGATTAATCCAGACTCGCATTGCTCACTCCAGTGTTTATGAGGTGACTTGCTGGAGTCAGACACTCCTGACTCATTAATAAGTGCAAGCCTCAGGGGTTCTGAAAAGTGGTGTGACGCAGCTTGTCATGAATTAGGCGAGCTGTGGTGTCACGCTCCTGTTGTGACCCTGTCCGTAACCAACTCAGCCCATTTTGGGAAAGCTAGCCAAAACTGGTGTGAAAACCTCAGGATGCACAAAAAATGTGTGAGTTATCCAATAGTTTTACATTAGATGTCGGCCAAAAACACTTTGATGAATTGGTGCCATAGTGTATATTCTAACATCAGTGCACATAAAAAATACTCAACCTCACTACCCATGGAATAATACTAGCCCCTGTGACTACATAAAATTATCATGGTACAATCGGCCACATGCTCATCACATAGTGCAAATGTGAGAACAGAACCAACCAAAGTGCCTTATATCAGTGCCCGTCAGATCCTCTGTATAAGTGTCTGTGCCGTCATGTACCCCAGCACACAGGAACCCCAGAAGCTATACAATAACTATAAGACCCCATCCACACTGTACATATAACTGACAATGGCACCTCTCCATTCTGATGTATGAATGTTTTGGCAAATTAAATGACCCATTCTCTTTTTCTCTATTGGGCACCATGACTGGCACTGTTAGGAGGACATAGTTGCTGATAATGGTAAGAGATAATAATTGGTAGAACAAAGTGTTGGTTATACAGAGTATATACCAGCACAGGTAGACTGTGCAGCTCAGTGTATACGGTACATGGGGATACAGTGCTGGCTGGGTAGTACTGGGGGTAAAAAGTGCACAACACGTTCATAGAATAAACATTTAGAAAAAATATTAAATAAAGAAGAAAGGGAAATGTAAGTAAAATGTGATGAGAAAGGTAGAAAAACTGTGCAAAGAAAACTGTAGAGGAGAATAAAATGAAAGTTTCCATGAAGTTCTTTTTTTGGCCCAATGGACCCTAAATTGTCAGCCATGATGCCCACATCACACTGTATAGGGCAGAGCCGGTCCATGCGCCGCTGCCTGGCAGATGCCACCTGAGGGTTCCGTCACCCCTGACAACACGTCACCTGCACACGACCAACTGCCGTTTACTTTCAACTGTCGACCGAAGTGATTGCACCGAAGTCTGCGGATTGTGAGAAATCTCTGAGAATGGCGTCCACTGGACATGGAGAAGAGAGCGAAGAGAAGAGAGAAGAAAAGAGGAAGAGAGAAGAAGATGACAGCGCAACCGGATTCAAGAAGATCCCGAAGAAGAGGAGACGAGTGGAGAGAGGATCAGAGGATGAGAAAGCAACACCTGGATGTAGTGAAGACCCCGGATCATCCAGCCCCTACACCAGCATCAACTTCAGCCGCTTCAACATCCACCAGGTCCTGGGTAGGGGCGGCTTTGGCAAAGTGAGTATATTTCTTTTTTTCAAAATTCAAGAGTCACTGGCGCTAAATAGAGGGGAGGGGTGAAATGAGAGCAAAAAATGTAAACGGTTATGAAAAAATGTTAAAAAGATATTTTAGTCAAGAGTATTTATATAAAAAATATTTATTAATAAGATGACAATAGAAACAGCATAAAATAGGAAATATAACATATGCCAGGGGAGAATGTGAATGAAATGACAAAAATGTTTAAATAAGGTGAAAAATAGGAAAAACATAAGAAAAAAGATGAAAAAATAGTCAGTAATGGCCCACACGGAAATGTATGGAGCTGCAGATAGTAGGCAGGATCTGCACCGGTCCTGTCATACAAGGAAATAGTTCAGAAAAGGACTCTTACCACAGTACCAATTAGAGGACACTGAGAAATGATACATACCTGATAGATAGGAACAGGGGCTAAATGCTGAATCTGAAGTTGTCAAAAGGCTGATGATGAAGAAAATGTGTCTATTTGAATGAAGGGTAGCCTGCAAGGGGTTAAAAATAAAAACATGGTATCAGATGTGAATAAAGACTTGGATAGAAGTGTATAGGGCTCCTCGGTAATGTTACACTAATTACATGAAATGCAGGCTTTTCTTCTGGGAGTAGGTCTAGATCCTATAAAGTGGGAATGGGGGTCCCCACTAAATAACCATATACTGATGGTGGGTAGATAACTGATTATAGCTGGAGAAAATAAGAAATGCAATAATTCGAGGGTAAGGTACACCCAACCACAGGAATTGAAAATTGATGGGTGGTTATATGATGGAAATGGTAATGCTGTAGTCTGGATGTGGCCTTTATCTGGCCCTGAGATGATGGGGTTGGAGGTATAGAACTTTGTGTTAAATGATGGTGAGTAAGCAAATGGTGATAGCTGGGGATATAAAAGGTAAAAATATATGTATAACCGAAGGGTTAAAATCTGATTTAAAAATATTACAATTGTATATAGTAAAAACAGAGAGAATAAGATCCCAGAAATAAGGAAATGGTGACCCGTAGTGTCACTGCTGGCATTGAGTAAGTGACTCTAATATAGAGACCTTACTCCTTTCCTGTAATATTCCAGTATGGGCGGCCCTGTAATGTCGGCCTAATGATGCTGGGATCAGCCACTGATTAGTCGCAATAATAGTCTGTGGGAGGCAGGTGGGATGGGGAACTGTAATAAGAGTGATACAGCGGAGAGGCAGAATGGCTGAATACTGCAATAAACAGTGATGGAGCTAAACCTTTCTGTGGAGGAAACCACTCGCCTTCTCCGGTGTTCTCCTTCGATGGGTCGGGGTGCTGTGCGCCCGCAGGGAGGCTGGCAGGAGCCGCGCGTATGTGGCAGAGAGGGGAGTGAAGCGGTGCGCCTGCACAAACACCGGCACGAAGCCACATGTGTGCGGCAGAGCAGGAAGTAGCGGTTACTAGGCAACCGGGAATCCCAGCCGGAGATGACCCTGTCTCACAGCCGCACGCTTCACAGGCAGAGGGACGCCACTTAGCTGAAAGCAAAATGAACTGCCAGAATAGCGGGGATATGCCGATCAAAAGATAAAGTAACTAAGAAAAATACAAATGAAAATATAATCTGAAAAATAGAAAATAAAAAAAATAATAGATATAGATTAAAAAAAAAAAAAAAATAATATAAATTATTTAAAAAAGGGAAAAAAGGGAGTGGAATGGTTACTGTTGGGTATTTGAAACTGTAGTAAAAATGGTGTTAATAAACATTATAGTGGGTGTTTGATCCTTATTACTTTGTATAATAATTACGACATAGAATCAGTGACGACTCTTCTCGCACTATCTTAGTAAATTATTTTAGTATATTAATAAGTAATGGGTTACAGGTTATTAATTATTGATAGTGAAAAAAAAACAAAAACTTACACATGGATATGGGAAGGGGAAATGAGGAGGGAACATGAAAAGTGGGAGAGGTTAGGGAAGATGGCTGTAACACAAAGAAACAAAAGTGAAGAGAGCACATTAGAAGATATAAGATTCAATGTCGTGATTGAGGCCCTTAGATGCAAGGGTGTCGAGTAGAGAAATATACTTGGATTCGACTCTTGACATTTGTCTGATCCTCAGCCTGGCTCCAGGACATCAAATAGTATAAAGTATAGACCCCGATATTCTGGCATGTGAGGTCCTGGTGAGGGCATCGGATCAGTCAGTGCACAAATCATTATATATCTGTGCACAGTACAGTGTACACATTGTTATATACAATCTGATGTCTGTAGCCACGATATACTATATACTAATCTGAATCCTGACTGTACTGTACGCTCTTCACCATCTGATGTCTGTGCATAAATATGACCCAGGTCCCCCACCTGCATATTAGTCAAATCTATAGGCCCTATCCTATAATAAGGTCCCTTATCTGTAACAATGTCCCCTTCCTTGGCCCTGTATGTATTAATGACTCAGTCCTGTAATAATGTCTTCTTACTGTGCTCCAAATGTAATAATGTCACTATCTTATAATGTGTCTGTCCTGGCCCTGTATGTAATAAAGGCTCCGTCTTGTAATAACGTGTCTGTCCTGGCTCTATCAGTGGCATAACTAGAGATTGATGGGCCTTGATGCAAAGTTTGGACCTGGGCCTCCCCCAAACGTACACCGACACTTGGGGTATAGGATAATGACAACGACAATTGTACAAGATAATTACTCTGACACTCGGGGTACGGGACAATGTTGCTGACACTTGGCTCTTTCCCTCAGCACCCCTGTTTCCCATGATCTCAAATCCCTCTATCAGCACCCAGCTTTCCTCAGCAAGCACCTTCCCCATGCTCTGCTGCACATCTTTCCCTCAGTACCCAGCTTTCCCATATCAGAGCATGGGTGCTGAGGGAAAGCTGTATAGCAGAGCATGGGAAAGCTGCGTGCTGAGGGAAAGCTGTATAGCAGAGCATGGGAAAGCTGGGGGCTGAGAGATGTATAGCAGAGCATGGGAAAGCTGCGTGCTGAGGGAAAGAGCCTCTTTCCCTCAGCACAAATCTTTCCCATCCCATGCTTTTATCTTTGTCCCCCTCGTGTATAGCTCTCCAAATACTATAATGGCCCCCACATAGCCTTCCAAATAGTTTACTGGGTTCCACATAACCCTTGATATATTATAATGCACCCTGTAGTCCTACGTATATTATACTGCACCCCCATAGTCCTCCATGTATTATAATGCACCCCTATAGTTCTCCATGTATTATAATGCACCCCTATAGTTCTCCATGTATTATAATGCACCCCTATAGTTCTCCATGTATTATAATGCACCCCTATAGTTCTCCATGTATTATAATGCACCCCTATAGTTCTCCATGTATTATAATGCACCCCTATAGTTCTCCATGTATTATAATGCACCCCTATAGTTCTCCATGTATTATAATGCACCCCTATAGTTCGCCATGTATTATAATGCACCCCTATAGTTCTCCATGTATTATAATGCACCCCTATAGTTCTCCATGTATTATAATGCACCCCTATAGTTCTCCATGTATTATAATGCACCTCCCATTGTCCTATTTATTATACTGCACCCTGTAGTCCTCCATATATTATACTGCACCCTGTAGTCCTCCATATATTATACTGCACCCTGTAGTCCTCCATATATTATACTGCACCCTGTAGTCCTCCATATATTATACTGCACCCTGTAGTCCTCCATATATTATACTGCACCCTGTAGTCCTCCATATATTATACTGCACCCTGTAGTCCTCCATATATTATACTGCACCCTGTAGTCCTCCATATATCATACTGCACCTGTAGTCCTCCATATATTATACTGCACCCTGTAGTCCTCCATATATTATACTGCATCCTGTAGTCCTCCATATATTATACTGCACCCTGTAGTCCTCCATATATTATACTGCACCCTGTAGTCCTCCATATATTATACTGCACCCTGTAGTCCTCCATATATTATACTGCACCCTGTAGTCCTCCATATATTATACTGCACCCTGTAGTCCTCCATATATTATACTGCACCCTGTAGTCCTCCATATATTATACTGCACCCTGTAGTCCTCCATATATTATACTGCATCCTGTAGTCCTCCATATATTATACTGCACCCTGTAGTCCTCCATATATTATACTGCATCCTGTAGTCCTCCATATATTATACTGCACCCTGTAGTCCTCCATATATTATACTGCACCCTGTAGTCCTCCATATATTATACTGCACCCTGTAGTCCTCCATATATTATACTGCACCCTGTAGTCCTCCATATATTATACTGCACCCTGTAGTCCTCCATATATTATACTGCACCCTGTAGTCCTCCATATATTATACTGCACCCTGTAGTCCTCCATATATTATACTGCACCCTGTAGTCCTCCATATATTATACTGCACCCTGTAGTCCTCCATAAATTTTACTGCACCCTGTAGTCCTCCATATATTATACTGCACCCTGTAGTCCTCCATATATTATACTGCACCCTGTAGTCCTCCATATATTATACTGCACCCTGTAGTCCTCCATATATTATACTGCACCCTGTAGTCCTCCATATATTATACTGCACCCTGTAGTCCTCCATATATCATACTGCACCTGTAGTCCTCCATATATTATACTGCACCCTGTAGTCCTCCATATATTATACTGCACCCTGTAGTCCTCCATATATTATACTGCACCCTGTAGTCCTCCATATATTATACTGCACCCTGTAGTCCTCCATATATTATACTGCACCCTGTAGTCCTCCATATATTATACTGCACCCTGTAGTCCTCCATATATTATACTGCACCCTGTAGTCCTCCATATATTATACTGCACCCTGTAGTCCTCCATATATTATACTGCACCCTGTAGTCCTCCATATATTATACTGCACCCTGTAGTCCTCCATATATTATACTGCATCCTGTAGTCCTCCATATATTATACTGCACCCTGTAGTCCTCCATATATTATACTGCACCCTGTAGTCCTCCATATATTATACTGCACCCTGTAGTCCTCCATATATCATACTGCACCTGTAGTCCTCCATATATTATACTGCACCCTGTAGTCCTCCATATATTATACTGCACCCTGTAGTCCTCCATATATTATACTGCACCCTGTAGTCCTCCATATATTATACTGCACCATGTAGTCCTCCATATATTATACTGCACCCTGTAGTCCTCCATATATTATACTGCACCCTGTAGTCCTCCATATATTATACTGCACCCTGTAGTCCTCCATATATTATACTGCACCCTGTAGTCCTCCATATATTATACTGCACCCTGTAGTCCTCCATATATTATACTGCATCCTGTAGTCCTCCATATATTATACTGCACCCTGTAGTCCTCCATATATTATACTGCACCCTGTAGTCCTCCATATATTATACTGCACCATGTAGTCCTCCATATATTATACTGCACCCTGTAGTCCTCCATATATTATGCTGCACCCTGTAGTCCTCCATATATTATACTGCATCCTGTAGTCCTCCATATATCATACTGCACCTGTAGTCCTCCATATATTATACTGCACCCTGTAGTCCTCCATATATCATACTGCACCTGTAGTCCTCCATATATTATACTGCACCCTGTAGTCCTCCATATATTATACTGCACCCTGTAGTCCTCCATATATTATACTGCACCATGTAGTCCTCCATATATTATACTGCACCCTGTAGTCCTCCATATATTATACTGCACCCTGTAGTCCTCCATATATTATACTGCACCCCCATAGTCTTCCATATATTATAATGCATCCCATAGTCCGCCATGTATTATATTGCACCCCAATAGTCCATATATAGGGTGTCCTTCATGTTGTATTATGCAGCCCACATACTGTTTAATGCACACCCATAAGCCTCCATATAGTATAATGCAGCCCCCTAGTCCTGCAAGTGTTATAATGCACCCCCATTGTCCTTCATATTATATCATGCAGCCCCAATACCATCTAATGCACCCCCATAGGCCTCCATGTATTATAATTCACCCCCATAGTCCATGTATAAGGTGTCCTTCATATTGTATTATGCAGTCCCCATATTGTTTAATGCACCCCCATATGCCTCTGGCCACCCTGTACTCACTGATTAAAAAATATATATTATATATATATATATATATATATATATAAACAAGTCCTCACAGGGGCGGACACTGAGAATAAAGGGCCCCTGTGCAAGAATTGACTATGGGCGCCGCCCTCCACAAACCCCTCCCCCACCCCCGCCTCGTGGGGTCTTCTATTCTACCATTTTATGTTATATTGTGCTCATCATCATCTTGCGCTGGGAAAAAAAAAAAAAAACAATAAAATCAGAGTTACTAATTTTCACCTGATCCAGTGATGTCTCTGCTACTCGTCCATCTATATTTGCAGGCTGCAGTGATGATGCCACACATGATCGCTTTACCTAATCACAGGGCTCCGCAGCTTGTGACATTACCTTGGTGTGACGGCGGAGCTCAGGGATTGCCTCTGACAGTCACTTATTTTAGTCATGACATCAGTGCTGCAAACATAGACCAGAGCAGTAGCAAAGAGGAATTGCTGGTCCTGAGGAGAAGTGACCCTGAAATTATTGATTTCCCTAGCACTAGCCTAAGGGCATTAAAAAAAACAGAAAAAAATATATATGCACACAGGCACATACACATACTATTTATGCACAGAGATACATATTCTAGATACACGCATGCACATATACATACTCACATATACCGTATATACATACAGGCACACACATTGTGTGTATATATATATATATATATATATATATATATATATATATATATATATATATATATATATATATATATACACACACACACACACAAAGATACATATACACAAGCACATACTATATACTGTATGTATACACACATGCACAAACTATATATACATACAGAGGTGCATACACATATACAGGAACATACACAGGCACATATACTATATATACACATAGGCACATATACTATTCATGCACAGATGTACATATACTATATGCGCAAATCCACACATATATACATTCACATGCACACATACTGTATATACTGTAAATACAGATACTGTATATACACACACACACACACACACTATGTATACGTACACACTGCATATACAGACACACATACTGTATATATACATAAACACATGCTGTATACACCCACACTGTATACATACACACACTGTATATACACAGACACATGCACAATTACATACAGTACAAGCAACAAAGGTATGTAAAAACAGACAGACAGATGTAAGAAGTATATACTCACCTCTCTGCTTCTTCAAAGTAGCTGATGCCCCTCTGATGTTTGTCCTGTTCCTCTCCTGCTGCGGATGTGGAGCTGTGCGGCCTCCATCTTCCTGCTGCCCCTCAGCTCTGCCTCCTGTCCAGCAGGAATCAGCTCCTCTTTGGCTGCGGCCTCCATCTTCTCCTGAGTGGTGAGGGCCGGCATCTTCTCCCCCCGCTCCCTCAGCCGGGGGAGGGGCAGAGTGAGCTGCAGAGCTGCAGGGAGCACAGGAAGGGCCTCTCTTACTGGTTCCGGGGCCATCGGCTTCACCAGTTTTCTGGGAGTCAGTGACCCGGAAATGTATAATTTTTATTACTGTGCATGGCCTTCTTTTATTGTGGGGGGGCGCAGAGCCCACCCTCCCCGGGCTCCCCCCTTTCCCTCTGAGCCCAACAGGCAATATATCCGCCACTGAGTCCTCACTTCTCCTCGTTTTCCCGCTGCTCCGGTCAGAGCGTCTTCCCGTTCTGAGTCCTTCATGTCTCAGCACAGTAGTCGTGCAGTAGGGACGTCACCGCGCTCTGCTGCACTGAGACTCGAGCGCAGGCACAGAGGGAGAACGAAGAGGGAATTCCTCATCATTGCTGTGTGTGATGACAGCAGGGGCTCCCAAGCTAGAGGGGCCCGGTGCCACCGCTGACACCAGGCCCCCTGACTCACGGGCCCCATAGCGGCTGCATGGCTGCCACTGAACAGCGCATCTCCTCTCTCACAAAGAGGAGCAGACATCTTCTCTGCAGAGCGGGCGCTGGGCCCCTAACCCTGCCGGGCCGGTCACAGTCGTAATTTCTGTGACCACTATCGTTACGGCCTGTATGTAATAAATTCTCCGTCCTGTAATAATGTATCTGTCCTGGGCCCTGTATGTAATAATGTCCCCCGTTATGATATAATGTCCCCGTCTAGTGACCTTCATACAATAATGTCACCGTCATGGTGATTTCCTCAAACGCATTTAAACACAAGAAATAAACAATTCCTCTCCCCTTTTCTTGATCTCGCTGTGAGCAGATTCTTCTTTCTAATCCAAAATGGGTGCAGAGGGGATGGTGAGCGGCACCTGGCAGTGACGTCATGCACCGTATACAGCGGGCACGCCAACGTCAGCTGCCGACATCTGATACCCCAGCGGTCACTACAGCACATTCAGGTGCAGACAGGGAAAGCACCGGCAGCCTCCTAACTCCACAGGCCTCGTCATGGTCTCTCCCTCTGCTACTATGATCATTATGCCCCTGCAGATAGATATTATATACAGATATTATATACGGGATAATATTCGGCCAGTATAGTTCTGATGCTCTGTGGTTATCACATATTGTTTATAAATACAGATGCGAAAATCTATTCGCAGGACGCTGGTCCAGCAGCCACATCAGGGCCCCTTCCGGACCTCCTCCTACCTGCCAGCATCTCCTCCTCTTTTGATTTGCAGTCCTGTGACATATACATGACATGAGGCCAGGTTACAATTTAAAGGAAAAGCCAAGTGTGTCAGTGGGTAGGAGGGTTCACAGGGGAGAGCCTGCGGGCACAGAGTACTGGCCTGTCCCCTAACCAGGAGCCTGCAAGGTAATTCACTTTCTATGTACACCAGTCATATACCCTCCTATATACTGATATACTGTGTGTGCAGACCTTGTTATGTGCAGATAATATGCACCTGGTATAATATCTGATGTCTGTACTCATATACCATCACATATTATCCTATATAAGACAGCTGATTTTATGTACAGATAATATGCGGCTGGTATAATATCTGATGTCTGTACTCATATACCATCACATATCCTATATATCACATCTGATGTCTATAGTCACAGCAGATCATACATCATTCACATATTCTCCTGTATCCCGGATGTAATATACTATGTGCACAGACATGCTTTGGTATATACAGTACAGGATTATTTATGACTGGTCCTATACTTGGACCAAGTGGCGTAACTAGCGTTCGATGGGCCCCGATGCAAAATTTGGACCTGGGCCCCCCAACTGTACACTGATACTCGGGGTACGGGATAAGTACACCGACATTCGGGTTACAAGATACTGATGCTGACACGTGGCTCACTCCTCCAGCACCTAGCTTTCCCATCTTAAAGCCCTCTATCAGCACACAGCTTTCCTATGTTCTGATATCCAACTTGTCCTTAGCACGCACCTTCTCCGTGCTCTGCATCTTTACCTCAGCACCCAGCTTTCCTATATT
Organism: Anomaloglossus baeobatrachus; assembly: GCF_048569485.1. Classification (NCBI taxonomy): domain Eukaryota; kingdom Metazoa; phylum Chordata; class Amphibia; order Anura; family Aromobatidae; genus Anomaloglossus; species Anomaloglossus baeobatrachus. Next base: position 112,899,046 of record NC_134354.1, on the reverse strand, counting down.
CTGATATCCATCTTGACCTCAGCACCCAGCTTTTCTTTGATATCAGAGCATGGAAAAACTGAGTGCTGAGGGAAAGAGCCTTCTTCACCCAGCTTTCCCATCCCATGCTTGATTCTTTGTCCCCCATCCTTGTATATATGTCCCCATCCTAGTACATATGATATCCATCACGCTGCACACAGAAAAAAAAATGTAACAATTATACTCACCTTCCCTCTGCTGCCTGTTGCATGGTGTTTTCTTCTGATACAGTTTTTCCACAAGCACTCAAATACCCCTACAGAGAAACACACACTGTATACTGTATATGCAAAGTATTACATTTACTGTGTACCATATACACACACACACACATATACAATACAAACTATTATATACATTATATGCCCATTTCTCTACACCATACACTACCCATATAGACACTATATACTGCCAATATAGACCTATAGACACTATATACTGCCAATATAGACACATATACACTATATACTACCCACATAGACACCATATACTACCCATATAGACACCATATACTACCCATATAGACACCATATACTACCCATATAGACACCATATACTACCCATATACACACTGATATACACCATATACTACCCATATACACCCTGATATACACTATATACTACCCATATACACACTGATATACACTATATTGTTGCTACACACCGTTACATGTACTTACCTATGCAGAAGTCAGTCTCCAGGAGCAGAGGGTCCTTCTCATCCCTGCCCCATCATAAGGCAGCAGCCATGACCAGTGAAGTCTCTGGTCTGCAGGATATGGAGGACACAGCAGAGAGCAGGACTCAGCAGAACCGCCTCTGCCACTGGCTCTGCTGCCACAACTACCATGTCCTCCTCCCTCTCCCTGTGCTCTCAGTCCCGACAGCTTCAAGGGGGAAGAGGGAAGGAGAGGTTGGGCTGCACTGACCATTCACTTTCCCTGTAGCTCACAATGGCGGCAGTACAACCCCCCTCCCCCATACAGGCTGGTATACAGGGTGACAGAGCCCTCCCCTGGCTCACCACAGGCCCCGCACAGTGTGATTGCTCCCTCCAGCAGTGCCCATGTCTCCTGCACAGACCCTGCAGAAGCAGCTCCATTAGGAGCAGGGGGTAACAGCATCATCTGCAGAGTGCGGCCCTTATATCTGCAAATGACGCTGGACCGGCCCCTGCTTCTCTGCAGTCACTGGGGAAACTGCGTTTTCTGCAGTTGTTTCCCACCCCTCTCCATAGGGGCCCAGTACAAATCAATGCACCTGTCTCTCCGCCGGTGGTTCTCTTTAATAGTAGCACACCTGATCACGCTGCAGCTGCAGGAAGCCGGCAGCTGAGCTATCAGTGTGCTGATATTACCCCCTTCACCCCCGGCCACTAAAACACCCTAATGGCCGGGCCATTTTTTGCAATTCTGACCTATGTCACTTTGACAGGTTATAACTCTGGAACGCTTCAACGGATCCCGGCGATTCTGAGATTGTTTTTTCGTGACATATTGTACTTCATGATAGTGGTAAATTTAGGCCGATATTTTTTTGTGTTTGTGAAAATTTCGTAAAATTTTGGAAATTTTGCAATTTTCAAACTTTGAAAATGTATGGCCATAAATCCGAGAGTTATGTCACACAAAATAGTTACTAAATAACATTTCCCACTTGTCTACTTTACACCAGCGCAATTTTTAGAAAAAAAAAAATTTCATTAGGAAGTTAGAAGGCTTCAAAGTTCATCAGCAATTTCTCATTTTTCCAACAAAATTTACAAAATCATTTTTTTTAGGGACCACATCACATTTGAGGTGACTTTGAGAGGCCTAGGTGACAGAAAATACCCAAAAGTGACCCCATTCTAAAAACTGCACCCCTCACACTGCTCAAAACCACATCCAAGAAGTTTATTAACCCTTCAGGTGTTTCACAGGACCCAACTCAATGTGGAAGGAAAAAATGAAAATTTTACTTTTTAACACAAAAATGTTACTTTAGCCATAAAATTTTGCATTTTCACAAGGGAGAAAAGAGAAAATGCACCATACAATTTATTGTGCATGTTTTCCTGAGTATGCTGATACCCCATATGTGGTAAAAATGAATTGCTTGGGTGCACAGTAGGACTCTGAAGGGAAGGAGCGCCATTCGAATTTTTGAGTGCAAAATTAGCTGGACTCATTAGTGGATGCCATGTCGGGTTTGGAGACCCCTTGAGGTGCCTAAGCAATGGAGCTCCCCCACAAGTGACCCCATTTTGGAAACTAGAACCCGCAAATAATTTTTCTGGATGTTTGGTGAGCACTTTGAACCCCTGGGGGCTTCACAGAAGTTTATAACATTGAGCCGTGAAAAGACAAAAAAATGTTTACCACAAAACTGCTGCTTCAACTAGGTAGCTTTTTTTTTCCTCAAGAGTATAAGGAAAAAATGCACCATAAAACATATAGTGCAATTTCTCCTGAGTACGCAGATACCTCATATGTGGTGGAAAGTAATTGTTTGGGTGCACAGCGGAGCTCAGAAGGGAAGGAGCACCATTTGACAGCAAAATTGGTTGGAATCATTAGCTGACGTGATGTTGCATTTAGAGACCCCCTTGAGTGCCTAAACAATGGAGCTCCCACACAAGTGACCCCATTTTGGAAACTAGACCCCTCAAGGAATTTTTCTAAATGTTTAGTGAGCCCCAAGGGGCACCACAGAAATTGATAATGTTGAGCCAAGAATACATTTTTCTTTTTACCCCAAAACTGTTACTTGAACCAGGTAGCTTTTTTTTCACAAGGGTATCAGGAAAAAATGCACCATAAAAAGTATTGTGCAATTTTTCCTGAGTACGCAGATACCTCATATGTGGTGGAAAGTAATTGTTTGGGTGCACGGTGGGGCTCAGAAGAGAAGGAGCACCATTTGACAACAAAATTGGTTGGAATCATTAGCGGACGCCATGTCATGTTTGGAGATCCCCTATGGTGCCTTAACAGTGGAGCATCCCCACAAGTGACCCCATTTTGGAACTAGACCCCTCAAGGAATTTATCTAGATGTTTGGTGAGCCCCTTGTATCCCTAGGGGCTCCACAGAAGTTGATAACGTTGAACAGTGAAAATTATTTACTTATTTTTTACCACAAAATTTTAGCTTCAACCAGGTAACTTTTTTTTTACAATGGTATCAGGAAAAAATGCACCATAAAATTTATTGTGCAATTTTTCCTGAGTACGCAGATACCTCATATATGGTCAAAATCAATTGTTTGGGTGCACAGCAGGGGTTGGAAGAAAAGGAGCGCCATTTGACTTTTCAAACGCACAGACGCGGTGCACTGATCGGCCACTGCAGGACGCACGGTCGGATGAGATACAAAAAGCGTCGGGGATTCGGAAAAAAAAAAAAAAAAAGTCACAATGAAAATTGATCAAGGATGCCGATCAGTTACGCACATCCCTGATCAGCGTTTGGCCGCTGCAGGACGCACACACGGATGAAATGCAAAAAAACAACGTGACATACGGACAAAAAAAAAGTCCCGACGAACATTGACCACGGATGCAGATACGTTATCTGCATCACTGATCAGCGCACGGCGGGACGCACGGACGGATGAGGTGTAAAAACGGACAGGGGATATAAAAAAACCCAAAAACATTATACTCACAGTACCAGAGGATTAGCAGGAGGATCACTGACCAGAGGAACTGCAGGAAGAACAGAAGGCAAAAAGTGGACAGCTACAGGAGCAGCAGGCATGAAGCTGGACAGCTCATCAGAAGAGCCAAGAAGGACCCAGGAAGAACCCAGCGATGGAGGCAGATGTGATCGGGCCAGTGAAGACATCGGACGACCTGGTGGAGGCAGGTAGGGAACATCGGAGAGGGAGAGCAGATGGGGAGGGGGAGACCGGAGAAGCAGAGGCAGGAGAATGGGAGCAGAGTAGAGATCGCGGCAGGGGGGGGCACATCGGCACAGGCAGGGGACATCGCGGGAGCGCGCAGGGGACATCGAGGGAGCGCGCAGGGGACATCGAGGGAGCGCACAGGGGCTACAAGGGGAGCACAATACTTACAGTGGGAGCAGGAGCGGCGGCATTAACAGCGGCAGCGGCGTGGTACTACAAGTACCAGCCAGTGCACGCTGCAGACATGTTGGGGGAGGGATTCCCAGACCAGCACAGGCCTGGGGAGGGCGGTCACCTGCAGATCAGACCGCCCCACTGCACGCTGATTGGAGCGATTGCGCGTCATAGCACGATCGCTCCAATCAGTGCTGCAGGGGCTGGGGGGAGCCATGTTTGAGCTCCAGCTATGATGTGTTGTGGCTGCTGCAGCACATCATAGCAGGATCTCACAGTATCGCACTGATTCAGGCATTGTTTTAGCCGAAATCAGTGTGAACGATGTGGTTGGCGGTTCAGATTTGAACAGCTAATCACAATGATCGTCGATGGGGGGTGGCGATGCCACCCCCCTGGGGTCAAGCAAAGATCCCCTGCTGTAAGAAACAGCAGGGAACATCATTTGAAAGCCGTTGCTATGGCCACGGCAATCAAATGAACTTTAGGCAGTAAAGTTACGTCCCTGGTGGTTAAGTCACGTTAAAATAGGACGTACCTTTACTGCCCGCGGTCGTGAAGGGGTTAAAGAGAATGTATATATGCACTGCTCTCCACCCCCATAATCCAGTTCACCTCTCAGCACCGTCTTCAGTGGAAAGAGGTGGGCGGCACTAAGGGCGTGGGGAGCAGTGAATATGCATTTTTTAAGTAGCCGGCACACTGTCAGCCTCAGAGCCGCTGCTGCTTCCTGTAACCTCGCGGCACTGCAATTTGCACTGCAGGGTCCCGACCGGTCACTGTGCTGTAATTCAGCTGGATGTCCTGTAGCAGCAGTTGAGGTCAGTGGGCCCCCTGAACCCTGGGCCTGGTCGAGCAGTTGAGGTCAGCGGGCCCCCTGAACCCTGGGCCTGGTCGCAGTCGCGACCTCTACGACCGCGATCTTACCGCTTACCTGCTTGGACCTTTTTCCATTGGTGTGGAGTTTGTATTCATTGGTGACACAAGTGTTTTTTGGGAAAAAAAAAACACAGAAAGGTACTCAGAGGTCCAATAACCATGTAGAACTTGTTTACTCCCCAGTTCTCCAAATACTGGGAATCACCCCCTACAGTGCTTCTGTCCCTAGGTTTGGGGGAGGGGGACCTGGAATCCACCGAAATTCTCTGCTCACCTGGGGGATTATTCAGTCTGTCTGAGAAATTCAAGAGAGAAGCAGAAAGGCCAGCTCCCCAGAGAGACTCAGACATTTATTTCTTTCTGGATTACATCCGTGTTTCTGGACTATTTTACCCTCTGTGTGGTGGATTATTTTATTGGCCGTTTGATTTTGCTTGGAATAAATATTCTTTGGAGCGTATGTACTGTATGTAAAGTGCTGTGGAATTAATAGTGCTATATAAATGAATAAAATTATTATTATTATTGTTCATCTATCTCTCCCTCTGTTGATTGTGTGAGATTGGAGAAGGACCCCGTGACAATGTTGATGATTATGGCTTACATCCAATGAAAACTCAAAAGTCATTATCTCAGAAAATTAGAATATGATATAAGACCAACTGAAAAAATGATGTTAACCTCAGAAATGTTGGCGCCTACTGAAAAGTATGCACAATAAATGCCTCAATACTTGGTCGGGGTTCCTTTTGCATGAATTACTGCATAAATGCAGCGTGGCATGAAGGCGATCAGCCTGTGGTGCTGCTGAGGTGTTAGGGAAGCCCAGGATGCTTTGATAGCAGCCTTCAGCTTGTCTGTTTTGTTGGGTCTGGTGTCTCTCATCTTCCTCTTGACAATACCCAATAGATTCTCTATGGTGTTTAGGCCAGGTGAGTTTTCTGTCCAATCAAGCACAGTAATACTGTGGTTATTAAACCAGGTACCGGTACTTTTGGCAGTGTGGACAGGTGCCAAGTCCTGCTGGAAAATGAAATTTCCATCTCCAAAAAGCTTCTCGGCAGAGGGAAGCATGAAGTGCTCTAAAATGTCCTGGTACACGGTTGCTGTTGATAAAATACAGTGGTCCTGCACCAGCAGATGACATGGCTCCCCAAACCATCACTGATTGTGGAAACTTTACACTAGACTTCAAGCAGCTTGGATTGTGGCCTCTCCACTCTTTCTCCAGACTCTGGGACCTTAATATTCAAATGAAATGGATAATGTACTTTCATCTGAAAACAACACCTTGGACCAATGAGCCACAGTCCATTTCTTTTCTCATTGGCCCAGGTAAGACACTTCTGGCGTTGTCTATTGGTCATGAGTGGCTTGACACAAGGAATGCGACACTTATCCATGTCCTGGATATGTCTGTGTGTGATGTCTCTTGAAGCACTGACTCCAGCAGCAGGCCACTCCTTGTGAATCTCCCCCAAATTTTTAAATCGCCTTTTCTTAACAATCCTATCAAGGCAGTGGTTATCCCGATTGCTCGTGCACCTTTTTCCACCACACTTTTTCCTTCAACTCAACTTTCAATTAATATGTTTGGATACAGCACTCTGTGAACAGCCAGCTTCTTTAGCAATGGCTTTTTGTGGTTGCCCTCATTGTGAAGTGTGTCAATGATACATTCTGGATATCTGTCTGTCAGCATTCTTCTTTATACTACTTTGTTACATCATACATATTATCTTGTCGTCATTCACCATAGTTAGGTCTAGTGTTGCTATAACGTGGTATTCTTATATACCGAATGATTGATCAGGGATCACAGCTGTACAGGATAGGAGACATTGGTTTTCTTAATGTCATCGTCAATATAGGCTACTATCAGGCTGCCATATTGTACATACATAGGTCTGTGGGTTTTTATTAAGTCTAGATAGACAAGGATATTTGGACCACACTGGTGCCAACTCAAAGCACCAACTAATGTCTGCTCTATTTATTTCCATATGGCAACAGTGGAAAACCCTGTAAAGAGCGGCTGTCATTTTAATTTTCATTTCCAAAATCAATAATACACATGAAAATAAGCAACTGTGTAATATATCTTACCACAGAACACCGCTTCTTTCTCAGCTAGGACTGATTTTTATTTTTAAAATTCTCTATTTCCGGGTAAAATCTGTGAAGGCCGATTGTAACATTACTGAGATAGGTGACAGTTGGTGCTGATAATATTCTATGTAAGGGAGAGTAAGGAAGAGGGAAGAGCTAAATACAGAACTCCTCCCTCCATCTTCCTCCTCCACCCTCCCCCTCCACCTTCCTCTTCCTCCTCCACCTTCCTCCTCCACCCTCCCCCTCCTCCTCCACCTTCACCTTCCTCCTCCTCCTCCACCCTCCCCCTCCTCCTTAACCTTCCTCCTCCTCCTCCACCCTCTCCCTCCTCCTCCACCCTCCTCCTCCTCCTCCATCTTCCCTCTCCTCCCCCTCCTTTCTACATAGAATATTAATCAGTAAGAAATGTCACCTACTATTATTTTATGTGTTTTTCTGATTCATTATATAAAACTTAAAATGACAATTATACCTGGAGCAGTCAATGCATTATTCCTATAAATACTGTATATTTGCTCATCTACATGTTCCTGATTACTACAGACTGAGCGACCACTCATTTTACTCCTGTGTCTTTTGTAGTAGGAAATCCACATCCCGTCCCCCCCCTGCAGACATCTAAGTTTTTTCCATCTATTTTTCTTAGGTGGTCCTGGCATCAGTCCCCGGCCAAAACATCCAAATGGCTGTCAAAATGATCAGCAAAAGGGACAATGAGGACATCATCATGAGAGAGCGGCAGATGCTCCTGGCGGCCAGAGACTGCCCGTTCTTATGCCAACTCTATGCCGCACATCAGTCTCTGTGCAGGGCCTATTTCATCACGGAGTATCTGCCCGGTGGCAGCCTGGAGAATTTGATCAGAATGTGCGGCTGCCTGAACATCGGCAATGTTAGGTGAGAAAGCGGGAAAATACTTAAAAAGAACCAAGAGGATGGAAAAAAAAACGTGAGGTCGGGGTGTAGATAAGGGAGTGTTAGCAGGACATATTTTTACAATTTTGGATAAAGGAGGTGGGGTGCCATGGTATTTGGGGATTGTGTTAGAAAGATTTGATGACATTGATACTACATTCTGTTCTCTCCTTCAGATTCTACACTGCAGAGTTGGTGTGTGGCCTCCAGTTCCTCCACGGACAAAACATCGTCCACCGGTAAGCAGAAGTTTGCATTTTCTCTGTCCCCTTTACATGCTAGAAATATTGCCCCGCTTTCCAGGAGTGCTGTCTGCCTATTCTACCCATCACCCATCTCTTGTATCACTGAGCTCATTTCTTATTCTGTTTTCTTATTTGATTGCAGAGACATCAAGCCGGAAAACATCATGTTGGATGCAGATGGCCACATCCGTATTATCGACCTGGGCTTTGCCCATGGTGGCGTGACCTCCTCCGATACCATCTCTGGAGTGACAGGAACATTCGCTTATATGGCCCCTGAGGTGCATCGTAGAAAACGATATGGCGCAGCAGTGGACTGGTGGAGCCTGGGGATTGTGGTGTCCAGGATGGCAGCAGGACGCTCCCCATTTTACAACGGCCCCGTCAAGCAAATGGCTTACAAAGCCATGACCACCGAAAAGCCAAAGTTTCCATCCTGGCTTGATGCTGACGTTAAACATCTCATCAAGAAACTGCTGCGCAAAGACCCTCAGAAGCGGCTAGGTGTGTGCGGTAACATCAGAGCGCATCCATTTTTTAACACCATCGGCTGGGAGGAACTGGAGAGAAGGAGAGCACAGCCGCCATTTATTCCATTCAGGCCAGTTCTGGAGAACCATCAACTGCAGTGGCCGGAGCAACAAGTCCTTCACCCTGTGGCCGGATTTACCTATGTGTCACCAAGCTGGGCCCGGTAAGAGCCTCTGGGGAAAACTCCCATCAGGAGTTGTTCTCAAAGTGCAGTAATCATCATCCATTTTGTCTTTTACCCTTTTTCTGCCAATAACTTTATTGTTTCTGATTTCCTTAGGTGGATGAAAAGATCTGGACTGTGAAAGAATCCACGACCATCTGGTGAGTGACCACTGTACATACAGGACACCTCTCATATCAGTACATTGTATATGATGTTACATAGGGGAATGGTTCATTATAAAGACCATTCCTCTAAGTTAACAGAACATTTAGTAGATAGAAGATTTCATGTCTTCCTTTTATTTCAGGATGAGCCCGTGCCAACTGCTCAGAACTTAGTGCCTCCTGACCCATGCCTCATGTCTCTGCTGCTGTATATCACCTTGGCTGCCCATCAACACCATCTCTCCGTACCATCTTCATGCCGGACCATTGCCATCATTCTGCTGCCCCAGACCCTTGACTTGGCCTCCTCCGATCCTGGGCTGGCATCGGACATCACTCCAGCCTGAAGAATCACTCCAGACTGAAGATCTTCAACTCCCAGGAGCGGCCTGTGCTAACTGTCCATCTAGTGAGTTCAGGAATAATAGTTTCATCCTATAGTCCTGGGGCAGCCGAACAGCAGAATATACCCGAGCGGGTATTATCCCTGAACTCACCATAGCACAGGCCTGGTAAGTAACGCAACCACCACACATCACATGACACACTACATAATAAGTATAGGCACACACATATCACACAGTACATGTCGGCACTTAGACTAAAGCCCGCTTTACACTCTGCGATATCGGTACCGATATCGCTAACGTGCGTACCTGCCCCCATCGTTTGTGCGACACGGACAAATCGCTGCCCGTGGCGCACAAAATCGCGTGGACCCATCACAAGTACTTACCTGCCTAGCGACGTCGTTGTGACCGGTGAACCGCCTTCTTTCTAAGGGGGCGGTTAGTTCGGCGTCACAGCGACATCACTAAGCGGCCGCCCAATAGAAGCGGAGGGGCGGAGATGAGCGGGACGTAACATCCCGCCCACCTCCTTCCTTCCTCATTGCCAGCGGCCGCAGGTAAAGTGAGGTTCCTCATTCCTGCGGTGTCACACATAGCGATGTGTGCTGCCGCAGGAACGAGGAGCAACATTGTACCTGCTGGAGCAACGATAATTGGGAATGGACCCCCATGTCACCGATTAGTGATTTTGAATGTTTTTGCGACGATTCAAAATCGCTAATAGGTGTTACACGCAACGACATCGCTAACGCGGCCGGATGTGCGTCACAAATTCCGTAACCCCAACGACATCACTTTAGCGATGTTGTAGCGTGTAAAGCCACCTTTAGTACATAGATCGGCTTTGATCCTGGGATTTAATCTGATCGCCATATTTGGGGTCAGGAAGGAATTTTTCCCCCTAATATGAGGACAATTGGCTCATTCCTCCTAGGGGGTTTTCGCCTTCCTTTGGATCTATGCGGCCTTAAATAGGTTTGGTATAGTAAATTAGTAAAGAGAAAGAAAGGTACAAAAAATAAAAAAATTAAAAAAAACATTTTTTAGTTTAAAAGAATAATTTGTTCCTACAAAAATAAATAAAAATATTTTTTTCCCTTTTCATTTGTTACATAGGTTAGGTACAATACACAGGTTAGGTACAGTACACAGGTTAGGTACAATATACAGGTTAGGTACAATACACAGGTTAGGTACAATACACAGGTCTTTGATCTTGGGATTTACTCTGATCGCCATATTTGGGGTCGGGAAGGAATTTTCCCCCCTGAAATGAGGACAATTGGCTCATTCCTCACAGGGGGTTTTCGCCTTCCACTGGATCAACATGTCCTATACACATATGTAGTGGGCTAGAATGATAAATAGGTAAACACACTTTGAGAACATTAGATAAAAGGTATAAAATAAAATGACACTAGTTGTAAAAAATGTTATTTAAACCAAACGTAGACAGAAATTAAAAATAGTCCAAATAGGCAAAAATAATTTTTTTTTTTTTAATTTTCACAGGTTAGATATATAAATGAATGCTAACTAGAATAAAAATGATATAACACATTGTTTACTTCAATTTAATCAGTTAAGTGTCAGCCCTTGATCCTGGGATTTATTCTGACCGCCATACTTTATTTGGGGTCGGGAAGGAATTTTCCCCTCTGATATGAGGATAATTGGCCGATTCCTCACAGGGGGTTTTCGCCTTCCTTTGGATCAATGCTGCCCATAAATAGGTTTAGACTGATAGATAAATAATTTACACACTTACAATATACAAAAATATTAAATAACTCTTAATTATAAATAAAATCTTTTTTTTACCCCTCTACATCTTTGTGCTTGTCTTTATTTCCTTGGACGTCCATGATGTCATTATTATACTGCCCCCTATGTCTTATGACCGCATTCACCAGTGTCTCCCAAACTCCAGTCCTCACGGCCCCAACAGATCATGTTTTCTGGATTTCCTTAGTATTGCACAGGAGAGAGAACCTGCGGCGACTTTTGATGCCTCCATAATAATCCCATCTCCTGCAATACTAGGGAAATGCTGAAAACATGATCTCTTGGGGCCATGAGGAGTGGAGTTTGGGTTCACTTACATCTGCATGTGCCTCGGATGAATGTTATGTTTTATCGGATAGCCTGTGCTTCAATATTATTCTATGGAGCAGCTCTGATTAGTGTTTTTTTTGCTTGTGCTGATTTGGTATAAGAAAAAAACTGCAGCATTCTCTGATTGGCAGAGAACATTGGACGGCTCCCATTCAGGTCTATGGGTACATGCAGAACATGGGACTGCGCTCGGATAACATCTAAGTGCAGTCCGATATACGCCTAGGCAGACAATGGAGAAGATGGATAAATGAATCTCTCCATCTTCTCCTCCCCTGTGCTCCCATTCTCACATATGTGAGAGAATTGAATCTCAGTGATTGACACTCAGCACACACTCGCAGCAGAGTTTGTCTTAGCCATCTACTAGGGATATGTGATTTATTGTCACTTTATATTTCGGTAACTTCATGATTATTTTTAGATTTTGTCAGCAATTGAAAATATCGGGCTTTTTTAGTACCAGGGCACCAGGCAGTCAATATCATTTTGTGAATGTCCACATTTTAGCGCCATTTTGTTGTTTGTATCAACATTCAGTGTTAAAAAATGTTCTCACATTCCCTGTATTTCATTCTTTTTATCCGATCAGTCAGAAGCTCATGTCATCTGCATCTTGGAAACATCTCCAGAATGTGTCCTTTATTTCTTGTATCACAAAAACACTTAGATCCCGATTAATCAAAGTGCTAATACCAAAAAACAAGCATAAACCACTTAGAAAAGTCTGAAACGTTTTGGACTATGCAAATTATGCAAAATGTCGGAATTTTGTCATTTTTATGCCGTTTTGGGCAAATGCGTGGTTCCAGGGAGGACCCAAGGTAGAATGAGGCGTGGAGACATCGGCACGGCAAATTCTTCTAAAGTGACTCTGATTCATATGTCAGATATGTAACTCAAGTCCTTGAAGTACCTGACTGATAAAATGCGCTAAATTCATTTAGGGACGTGCGCTTCTTCTTCCAAAGCCCCCCAACAGTTGAACCGCCAAATTAGCCTCCCCCCCCAATCCAGTCTGGAAAATTCACCAAAATGGGGGTGATAACTGTAATTACAGAAAAACGGAGTGGTGCCAGTGGATTGATTAACCCAGTTATTGATCGCAAATTCAGCCACAGGCAATGAGGAACACCAATCACCCTGCAGAGACATGGCCAAATACAGAAAAATCTGTTCCAGTGACTGATTGGTCCTCTTCATCTGCCCGTTGGTCTCGGGATGGTAGGAAGAAGAGAAGGTCAATCTGATACCCAATCTCTTACAAAATGCCCTCCGAAATTTAGAGACGAATTGCACCCCTCTGTCAGACACCATGTTCCGAGGCACATCATGCAGCCGTACAATATGGTCAATAAACAATTTGAACAGTGTTTCTGCATTAGGTAGTTCTGCCAAGGGGACAAAATGTGCCTGATTGCTAACTCTGTCCACCACTACCCAGACCACAGTCTTGCCATTAGAAAGAGGGAGATCGGTGATAAAATCATGGACAAATGAGTCCAGGGTCTATCTGGAATTGGTAACGCTACCAATTCCCTGGCCGGCCGGTTATGGGAGACTTTAGCATGTGCACACGTATCACAAGCACACAAACCCGGCGACATCAGAGGACATGGAGGGCCACCAAAATAACCAGGTAATAGCTCTCAGGGTGGCTGAGATACCTGGATGACCCCTAATCGCGGAGTCATGGAGTTCCTGGAGAACTTGTAGCCTAAATTGAACAGGAAGAAAGAGCTTGGTATCAGGCAACGAAGGAGGTGGAAGTGAGTGGGCATCGCAAATTTTAGTCTCCAATTCGGAGGATAACCCAGCAACAATTACCCCATGCGTAAGAATGGAGGAAGGAGGTTCGAGAGGTGATATCGGATCCAAGCCATCAGATAAAGGATCGGCTTTAACATTCTTGGAACCGGGTGTTACGGTGATGGAGAAATGGAAACATGAAGAAAAAAGTGACCACCTAACCTATCTGGGAGTTAATCGTTTAGCAGACTCAATATAAGACAGGTGTTTATGGTCTGTAATCACCATAATCCGATGAACAGCCCCCCCTCTAACAAGTGCCTCCATTTTTCAAAAGCCAATTTTATGGCCAATAACTCCCGATTTCCCACATCATAATTCCTCTCCACAGAAGAACACTTTTTGGAGAAAAAAAAGCACATGGTCTTAAATTAGTTAGTGAAGCGGGTCCCTGAGAGGGTCCTGCAAGATAGGAGCTTAAATCCATACCTTGTATACCCGTCACCGGGCCAGTGGTTTGTAGAAGTCGTGGGCTGACCCAGTTCCGTGGCCCCATGGTGCACAGTAAAAGGGAGGCAAGCAAGGATTGTTCTTGGAGAAGCTGTCACCAGTTACAGTGGTGACTGGGGTCCCGGCCTCCTCCGCTGTGGACCCTTCCTCCGACCTTTCCTCCTCCAGGAGTGGAACGGATGATGTCGACTACGCCACCTGTGGTGTGCGGCCAGGGATAAGGCTGCCGCTGCAGGGTACCTCGCCAGGAAAGATGTTGGGGTGCAGCCGGGATGATATCGCTCCCCACAGGTGGAGTGGTCCCCGGGAGACAGAATGGGGAACTGGGAATCGACGGATCACAAGGCGACAACAAACAGAGTCAGAGTCACTGGGTTGCGGGTTTCATATTTTGTTTACTCACAGTTCTTTCTTTACTGCAAACACTCCGGTCGTTCCCAAGCATGGCAGAGGTCAAAGTCTGGTAGAGCAGCCTGTGGTTTTCTCCTTCTGTGCTCTCGTGTGGTGGTCCCTGTGGAGACACGGGGCTCAGTGGTTGCTCTTGTCCGCTTGCCCAGCCGCCTTTAGAAAGACAGCGTGGCTCAGGGCTCATCCCAACTGAACGCATGACCTCTTTAACCGTGGGCGGAACACTACTCAGACAACACAGGGTGAGGGAATCACAATATTAAGACTTTATTGGATCCCCAAAATATTAACGGCACATAACACATAACCAGCAAAACACACAAATGTAACAGGCAACAGAGTCTCACCCTTCCGCTGGCTCACCAGGGATTTAGAATGTCCATGCTTCAAAGGTCCCAGGGCTATTTACTCCAATCCAGCAGCACCTCGCTTTCGGCGGGCACCCACCGAGAAAGGAATAACGCCAGATTTAGGAAGCTGGCTGAGGACTGCAAAGTCTGTAGTCAGATGACTGGATTGTCCCAAGCTGGATTCCTTCCTTAGGTAGTCCTTGGTATCACAGCCGAATCCTTGCATTCAATGCTGAAGTCCATATAGTGTTATAATCCAGGTTATGGCTTGCCAATCGGATCCGCAGGTCCTAGATTGGTAAGCATGTATCAAGAGTCTCTCTGGGCAATGGACAGTCCTCCTTCTTATATCCCTGAGCTCTCCATTCAGACCATTTGGGGTCTTCACAATTGGTGGATAAGACTGGGCTCTTATTGGCTAGATTTCAAGCCGTATACAGAATATTGCAGTAATAATGGTCAATGGCAGAGAGGAGGAAGAGACAGCTAAGTTACATCGCATCCAGCAAACAGATCTTAATACAATGAGTGCCTGGCCTTCAGTGGCCAAACAATTACATGAGTCAACAAAAACTTCAATACTAAACTCTCAAGAGTCTTGTAGAACAATGAGGGCTTATCCCCCATCTATGCACAAACTATCTTCATGTCTGGCTGAATTTTAAGAACGTTAATCCATGCTAGGCATTGAGAGTCCATGTCGTCACAGTCCCCTCCTTGTCTCCGGAGTTCTTTGGACCCGCTATTCTGCCACCTGAAGCTACGGGGCTTTGTAACCCTCTTGTCCTCCATGCCACATGACTACCATTCCCAAGCTCTCAACTCCTTCCTGGCTGGCCACCTCTCCCATACTAAGTCTCTGACGGCTAATGGACCTGGAGCCTCCGAACTGGCATCTTCCTCAGCTTAGGGGTCCTTAGCCATCCACTCGCCCGGTCCCAGGTAAGGAAAGGATGTATGAAACGGTCTGGAACTGGTAGTTCCTCTGCTCTGCCTCCCTGACAGAGATGCTCCCAGAGAGCTGGTCACTGCATATGCTCTCTCAGTGCTTTCCCAAAGCGTTCTGAAGTAAAGTGAAACCAAACTGTCCCTTTTGTGACTTCATCCTGCACATGCCCCCACCTAAGAAATGTTCCCTTTGCCTGTGTTTGTGCTACAGAAACAGACTTAACCTCTTCCTGTCAGGGTGGAAGGACACTATAAAATACATAAAAATACATTCAACACAATACCCTGTAGCACCCAGTTTCAGGGGTGCTACATTCCTCCAGAGCGAAACGCAACACTCCTGGGTTGCAAGAGAAAATTACACCCCAAATAAAAAAAATGTCATAGTCAACAAATAACACGTCCCTTTTACTGGGATCCAATAAAGGAAAGGAAGAAGCAGGATGAAAAAGAAGAAAAGGAAGGAAAAGGAAACATTGGCATAAATCAAGTCATTAAAAAAAAAACCAAGTCATTAAACATTCTGGAACAGGCCTCCTTGCGACACTCCAGGGGCCTCCAGGTACCCAGGTTTGGGGAGCTAGAATGACAGTCCGATCCCGGTGCGGGCTGCGGTGCTGGGCTCACTCTCCGGCCACCATTCAACAAGGCTCGCACCCAGTCAGTCCATGTCACCTCGCCATCTTCTCCTGGTCCTGGGGAGGCAGGGTTCCTGGCTCCTAATGTGAATTTCCAACAAATGGGGTGGGCAATTGTTTGCCGACTATGCCAGTTGTGACACCCCACGCAGCTTCAACTCCTTCCCAGCTTGCCACCTCTCCCATACTAAGTCTCTGATGGCTAATGCACCTGGAGCCTCCTAACTGGCATCTTCCTCAGATAAGGGGGTCCTCAGCCATCCACTCGCCCGGTTCCAGGTAAGGAAAGGGTGTATGAACCGGTCTAGAACTGGTAGTTCCTCTGCTCTGCCTCCCTGAGAGAGATGCTCCCAGAGAGCTGGTCACTGCATATCCTCTCTCAGTACTTTCCCAAAGCTCTCTGAAGTAAAGTGAAACCAAACTGTCCCTTTTGTAACTTCCTCCTGCATGTGCCCCCACCTAAGGAATGTTCCTTTTGTCTGTGTGTGTAACACAAACAGACTTAACCTCTTCCTGCCAGGGTGGACGGACACTATAAAATACATAAAAATACATAAAATACAATACCCTGTAGCACCCAGTCTCAGGGGCACTACATATCTGTAACTAGGGGAATACCACCGCCATCCCAGCCGGGAGGTTATCCATGATATGACATAAAAGAATCCTGATGAAGGGAACCCACTTTGAGGAGGAACTCCTCAGACACAAATTTAACCACATTCTACGACAATGGTGTCTTATCAATGGTAATGATATGAATAGGAGTCTCTAGCCTTAGGGGTACTTTGCACGCTGCGACATCGCTAGCCGATGCTAGCGATGCCGAGCGCGATAGTACCCGCCCCCGTCGCACATGCGATATCTTGTGATAGCTGCCGTAGCGAACATTATCGCTACGGCAGCTTCACATACACTTACCTGCCCTGCGACGTCGCTCTGGCCCGGCGACCCGCCTCCTTACTTAGGGGGCGGGTCGTGCGGCGTCACAGCGACGTTACACGGCAGGCGGCCAATAGAAGCAGAGGGGCGGAGATGAGCGGGATGTAAACATCCCGCCCACCTCCTTCCTTCCGCATAGCTGGCGGGACGCAGGTAGGAGATGTTCCTCGCTCCTGCGACTTCACACATAGCGATGTGTGCTGCCGCAGGAACGAGGAACAACATCATAACATCAGTCATTCCGAAATTATGGAAATGACCGACACTACACAGATCCCTGATTTACGACGCTTTTGCGATCGGAAATAGGCGCATCTAGGCTTTACGCGTTGCGACATCGTTACTGGCGCTGGATGTGTGTCACTTTCGATTTGACCCCGACAATTTCGCAGGTGCGATGTCGCAACGTGCAAAGTACCCCTAAGTGTCCCTATCTTAACTTTAAACACCAGACTAAAGTCAGTGAAATTCATCGAGGATCCACAGTCCACGAAAACAGAGGCAGAAAGGCAACACTCTCCCATACAGACTTCCACCTTCAACAGAATCTTTTCAAATGAGGAAAAGGGTACCCGAGAGTCTGCGTAACCTCCTCGACCATCACCCAGACTAAAGGGTACTTTACACGCTGCGATCTCGCTAGCGAGCGTACCCGCCCACGTCGGTTGTGCGACACGGGCAAATCGCTGCCCGTGCCGCACAACATTGCTTACACGTGTCACACGGACTTACCTTCCCTGCGACGTCGCTCTGGCCGGCGAACCGCCTCCTTTCTAAGGGGCGGTTTGGGCAGCGTCACAGCGACGTCACACTGCAGGCGTCCAATAGAAGCGGAGGGGCGGAGATGAGCAGGACGTAACATCCCGCCCACCTTCTTTCTTCCGCATTGACGGACGCAGGAGATGTTTGTCGTTCCTTTGGGATCACACATAGCGATGTGTGGTGCCACAGGAACAAACAACATCGTACCTGCAGCAGCAACGATATTATGGAAAGGAGCGACATGTCAACGATCACCGATTTTGGTCGTTTTTGCGATCGTTGATCGTCGCTCCTTGGTGTCACACGCTGCGATGTCGCTACCGGTGCCGGATGTGCGTCACTAACGACGTGACCCCGACGATATATCGGTAGCGATGTCGCAGCATGTAAAGCACCCTTTAGGCTTTTCCTGGTGGCTTGGCGGTTGGAGGGCAAATGGGACAGTCCTTCTTCCAATGTCGCAAACCTCCCCAATAGAAACACAACCTCCTTTCCCGTCGCCTTCTCCTCTCTTTCTCCTTTGAATTAATGGCACCAACCTCCATGGGTTCAGGATGTGGAACAAACTCGAGCTTGACAGGACAAAATGAGGTCTCTCGCAGGTTCATCCCTCTCTCCTGCAATCTCCGATCTATACGTACTGCTTGATTCATGGCCTCCTCCAAAGAACTAGGTGGAGGATGAAGGGCCAGAGTATCCTTAAGATAATCAGACATTTCTCTCCTAAACTGGCATCTTAAAACAGAGTCATTCCAGGACACGTTGGTGGACCACTGCCTGAACTCAGTACAATACCATTCAGCTGTGTGACTGCCCTGAGCGAAACCCATGATCGTATCCTCTGCCACCATGACCTGGTCAGTTTCATTGTAAATGAGTCCCGGGGCATCAAAAAACCTATCTACCGACATACGTTCAAAGGCTGTCAGGGGCAACAAGAAGGTCCAAGTATGAGGACCCTCTCTGAGCAAGGAGATTATTATCCTCATCCGCTGGCTCTCATCCACAAAGGATCGGGGTCTAAAGGAGAAAAATGATCTACAACTCTTCCTTAACATAAAAAACTTCTCTATCTCCCCAGAGAATGTATCAGTAACCTTAACCGTTCAGGAGAGTGTAGTGAAATATCATCAGGATCCGGCTGTCTAATGCCGCCTGAACCATGGAACCCTGGAGGGTTTTACCATGGCCGTTAGCTCCCCCTGAAGTTCATTATGGGCAGCGGCCAGAATTCTATGCTCCACAGACAGATCCTGCATCATCTGGTTAACTCTGGCATCTGATCCACAAGTGCACATAAGGGGTCCATAACAGGAGGAAAAGTATGGGCTGGTTATAATGTCAAGCTGTACAAAGGGCTGGTGGGAAGTAATACAGTGTATTCCCCACTAGGTGGCAGTAGTGTAGTGAAGGAGAGTCAAAGTAACACTGTAACAGAAGGGAGGCTGAAGTACAGTAGAGTAACTTCAGCAGGCAGTTCACAGGCAAAACACCAGGGGGCAATAGAGTAGTCAAGTGGTGAGGGTCTAGCTGGGAAGTAAGTAGGTGCAAAGGGAGAATCAAAATCAAGTCAGAAAACAGAACCGAGGTCGGATGCCGGGAGATCAGGTATGCAGAGGGGAACACAAAGGACACAGGGAACAGAAGACAAGACTGGAGGGACAGGAGACACAAACATGGGAAGAGGATGAACCAGAATGGGTAAACAAGTGACAGGAGCGGGAAGTCAGGGATTGGGACAGACGGACAAACGGGGGAGGGTACAGGTCAGGGCACGGTAGCTAGGAGTCAGATCAAACAGGAAATCTCACCAGAGCCAGTCACAAGCTGCAGAGCAAAACTATAACCAACGCTGGAATGGTGGTGCAGCGCCCAGATATAGTGTCTCCTAAAACTGGAACGCGGCCAATGGGAGTTAACCCCTGACATGACCAGGCTGGGTCTGTGAAATTCTCGAGCGGGGAATATTGGTCCTGGATCATGGCAATCACTCTCCTATCTATCTCAACTACCTATGAGTAAATCCCTAGCTAAGCTAACTGTCTAGTAGCAGTGGTGGTAGCACCTTTCCTAACATGTAACATTCACAAAATGTCACTAAGGTCGCATGTCCGCTTTTTATATGCAGAAGGACATGTGACTTGGGCAGCCAAATACACAGCCTTTGTGGATGGTTTCTGCTCCCTGATTTGCTGCTGGGGAACATACACACATAATGTTAAGGGAAAAAAACCATCCACCGCTCCTCTGACCTCTCCCCACCCCCTCTCGTCATTAAACACATCTCGCCACCCATCATACAGCACCACTATCATAGCCAAAGTAATAGAAACATATTAGAAAAGCTGCTAACTGTTACTGAACAAAAACAAACATTGACGATTTTTGAGAAAAGTGCTCGGATATCAGAGCCCGAACCGAACAGGCAAAGGCTGGTACCAAATTTGAAATTAGCGAACTTTTCCAAACAAGTTCGCTCATCTCTACTCCTAACAGACGATGAATTAAGCATATTTACATCCAACAAGCCTGATCCTCGCTCTCCGACATATCTGCTATTGATATTATATTGCTAGTAAAATCAGCCACCACCTCGAATGCTCATATGTCCAGCCTTCTTTGCAACTGCTTTAGGAAAGTGTTTGCCAGCACTAATATTTGATGATTGTTCATCCGTGATAGAGTCAATATGCGAGATCAGACCATCGTTGTAATAATGCACACAAGAAAAGGCCATTCTTCAAAATTATTATATCAAATTGTAATGTAGAGTTAGCTAAACTTTTGGGTGCATTACTAGGGTTCGCAGGATATAATTGGGATTAAGATTATATAATTATTGCAGTCCATAGATCGTATGCTAGTTTATAATAATGGAAAGCCCTCTCACCATTTTACTCATCTATTTCTTGTAAATATACTCTATTTATTCATTATACATTAGTATAGGCCTGCACAACATACAGCCCGCGGACTGCATGAGGCCCTGCAAAGGCTTTGCTGTAGTGAATACAGTACATTTGAAAACCAGAGCACCGGCACTGGAGCAGAGGAGAGCTTGGCAGCCACTGATCTGATGTGCAGCAACGTGTAACCTCATCATGCTGCTGCTGGCGCCGCAGAGGCAGCAGATACTTCTGCCACAGTAAGTGATCCTTGGGGGAGCTGAAGAGTAAATGTGTGCCAAGACACACACACACACACACACACAATGGGGAATATTGTTAAAGGGAGCACAATACAGTGATGGGATATTATGAGCGGGGAACTGTGGCAGGATGACATTATGGAAAGGGATATTGTGGGGGAAATTTATGGAGAGGCATAGTGTGGGGAGATATTATGGAGAGGGGCAGTATATGTTTGGGACATTATGGAGAGTGGCAGTGGGGGGGGGCATATGGAGAAGGGCAGTGTGAGGCAATATTATCGAGAGGGGCAGTGCATGGGGGACAACATTATGGACAGGGGCAAAGTGGGGGAAATGTAGAGGGGCAGTTTGGGGGGATTTTTATGAGAGGAGCAGTGTGGGAGGATGACATTTTGGAGAGAGGCAGTGTGGGGGGATAAACTGAAGATAGATCTGGTCCAGCTGCCAAAGAAGATCAGGCTGTAGGGAAGACCAAGGAGTCATGGATATTTCTTTATATTATAGTTAGTATATTGTATTTATAAGATTATCTCAGCACATTAACATTTTTTTTACATATACAATTATGAAAATTTGTATTATTCCAAAATCGGTTGCTTAAAATGTACTTTGTTTGTAGGACAAACCATAATGCCGTAAAGTGAAAAGCTAAGAATGTGTGCCTTCTGATGCCACTTTTGACTATCAGCTGTGTTTTGTTTTGCAACTGTTATTCTATCCTATGGTACTGATCTGTATAATTACCACAACCAATGGTCAAGGGTATTATGTGTTTCAAATCATGTTCCTAAAACTAATTCTATGTAAACCCATTTACATATAAAAGGCGCAATATTAGCTGCAATATTATGATTCATGGTATACTACAGGAAGTATAACAAAGACGTGTGTGAGCCTTTCCTAATAATAATGAGTAAGCTTGGTCAGGTCACACGGTTTTAGCTGGAATTAAACTACGCAGTATGTGCCTTGAGATTATTCGTTTTTGCTCTGAATTCCACATTAATATTTTAATAGGATGTGTCTAATGGAAATTCTATACAGATATGTTTGTGAATGGCTCGTTCATATCTGAAAAGACTCATGATATTCATGAAGTTGGGTTAACATTAGGACACTTTTATCCTCCATATTTGACTGATTAGATGAGCGTGTCATGTCCATGACTTAACCATTAATCAGACAGTCAGCAATACACTTTGAGTGTCCAATCGTAAGCATAGCAATGGTATTTACCAACCAAAGTCATTGAAACAAATGCACAGACAGTATGCAGCAGTCCTCTTAATATAGGAGATAACACAGGTGCACAATATGGACAAAACAACCCCTCTCAACCTACCAGTTCATGGAGGAGGTGATTGCCCCGTATGAGAACTACACACAGATGAAGCTAGCAATAGGGCGCAAGTCACACACATGTGAGGTACCATGCTAAGCCAACAGCCTATTCCAGACCCCTAGTATTCGATTAGGCGGTTACCCAACACCTCTCACTTTCTCATACTGAGGATGAGACCACTGATGTAGCATCTGTTGGTCTCTTGCCAGATCTCACAACAGCCTTGTACTATTTATTAGAATAGGATGCATGCATGTAGTTCATAGTCATGGAGCCTTCGGAATAAGAGACAGGCTCAAGGATTATTATGGTCTCTAAATGTTCTTCTTATCTTCTTCTTATCTCATATGCATGACTCTACATTTTTGTTTTGCTAAAACTTAAAGGTCATATGAGCAACTAGTAAAGTTCAGCTAGAAGTTTTTTTCTTTTTCTTTTGCAATATCACATTGATCTGTAAATGGTATAAATAAACTGTACTTTGATTAAATAAACAGAAGAAATTGATCATGCCCACATGGATGCTGGTCTTTTCTCTCCGAGCGCTCGATCTGGATTAAGGTCTGAAGAGGCCTAATTCAGAGGACCTCACTGGTGATCCCATAAGCTGACTTGTGACAAAACAGAACAGTTACAACAATACCTTGTGAGATTCGGCAAGCAGGTGAAAAACGCTGCGCCAGTAGTGCCTCTCAACTCCCAATGTAAGGGGTTCTGGAAAATGCATTTAAGGTCAAGAGAGATGAGTCTCTTTGAAGTGAAATGTGTTATATTTTGGTACAAATTATAGTTTTTTTTAAATGTAACCCATACCTGGTAGTCCAGTAGTTTATTTTCATTGACTTATCCATAGGATAAGATCCTTCATAGTCAGGCACCCCAAACGGTCAGCTGTAATGACATCTGATGATGGTGAGCAGAACACCATGGAAGGAGAAGAACATCACAGTTGTTTACCTGGGGCCACTGCTGGAGGTCATAAGAGCTGATCGGTAGGGGGACCAAGTGTTGGACTCCCACTAAGGATAACTCATCAATATAAATGTAGTGGGCGACCCCTTTAACTGCAGACCCATGGGTGGAGATTCCTTATTTTAGTGAAAACGTCTGGAAGTAGCACTGTTCTTTGGTTTATTGTCCGTTCCAGTTGACCTATGGTTTAATTACGTGTCTCAAGGCTCCATTGACTAATGTGCAGTAGAAGTATTTCTGCTTGACCTGAAAATATAAAGGCTGCAAAAAAAAAAAAAAAAAAAAAAAAAAAAAAATTTTTATAATGCAGTTTGGAATATTTGATGCCTTAGTGCACATTGGTGCTGGCTCTTTGTTGTTTCTTTGTTGAATTGGTCGGTGGTTGACCTCCACCTTGCTATGCACCCCAATTTGGGATGTATTCCATCTGTATAGATTTTGGCGTTTGGTGACTGTTCACATTGGGTCATCAGGCTTTGTCCACAGGCTATATATATACTTCATGCAGCATTTGCTTGGACCTGTCCCGCCCACAGCCATGACTCAGTCATGGGTACGGGACTGCAATAGACCAGGTGAGTGCTGCTGAGAGCAGTTCTGCTATTTATATGTGAGGCCGCATGGCACATTTTATAAAAATATTTTAGTGTAGGACTGCTTCAAATGAGATTTGCCGTGACGTGGCGAAGCAGCTCAAGAAATTGCAATTTTTTGCCAAAAATCTCAAAAAAAATTTTTATAATGCAGTTTGGAATATTTGATGCCTTAGTGCACATTGGTGCTGGCTCTTTGTTGTTTCTTTGTTGAATTGGTCGGTGGTTGACCTCCACCTTGCTATGCACCCCAATTTGGGATGTATTCCATCTGTATAGATTTTGGCGTTTGGTGACTGTTCACATTGGGTCATCAGGCTTTGTCCACAGGCTATATATATACTTCATGCAGCATTTGCTTGGACCTGTCCCGCCCACAGCCATGACTCAGTCATGGGTACGGGACTGCAATAGACCAGGTGAGTGCTGCTGAGAGCAGTTCTGCTATTTATATGTGAGGCCGCATGGCACATTTTATAAAAATATTTTAGTGTAGGACTGCTTCAAATGAGATTTGCCGTGACGTGGCGAAGCAGCTCAAGAAATTGCAATTTTTTGCCAAAAATCTCAAAAAAAATTTTTATAATGCAGTTTGGAATATTTGATGCCTTAGTGCACATTGGTGCTGGCTCTTTGTTGTTTCTTTGTTGAATTGGTCGGTGGTTGACCTCCACCTTGCTATGCACCCCAATTTGGGATGTATTCCATCTGTATAGATTTTGGCGTTTGGTGACTGTTCACATTGGGTCATCAGGCTTTGTCCACAGGCTATATATATACTTCATGCAGCATTTGCTTGGACCTGTCCCGCCCACAGCCATGACTCAGTCATGGGTACGGGACTGCAATAGACCAGGTGAGTGCTGCTGAGAGCAGTTCTGCTATTTATATGTGAGGCCGCATGGCACATTTTATAAAAATATTTTAGTGTAGGACTGCTTCAAATGAGATTTGCCGTGACGTGGCGAAGCAGCTCAAGAAATTGCAATTTTTTGCCAAAAATCTCAAAAAAAATTTTTATAATGCAGTTTGGAATATTTGATGCCTTAGTGCACATTGGTGCTGGCTCTTTGTTGTTTCTTTGTTGAATTGGTCGGTGGTTGACCTCCACCTTGCTATGCACCCCAATTTGGGATGTATTCCATCTGTATAGATTTTGGCGTTTGGTGACTGTTCACATTGGGTCATCAGGCTTTGTCCACAGGCTATATATATACTTCATGCAGCATTTGCTTGGACCTGTCCCGCCCACAGCCATGACTCAGTCATGGGTACGGGACTGCAATAGACCAGGTGAGTGCTGCTGAGAGCAGTTCTGCTATTTATATGTGAGGCCGCATGGCACATTTTATAAAAATATTTTAGTGTAGGACTGCTTCAAATGAGATTTGCCGTGACGTGGCGAAGCAGCTCAAGAAATTGCAATTTTTTGCCAAAAATCTCAAAAAAAATTTTTATAATGCAGTTTGGAATATTTGATGCCTTAGTGCACATTGGTGCTGGCTCTTTGTTGTTTCTTTGTTGAATTGGTCGGTGGTTGACCTCCACCTTGCTATGCACCCCAATTTGGGATGTATTCCATCTGTATAGATTTTGGCGTTTGGTGACTGTTCACATTGGGTCATCAGGCTTTGTCCACAGGCTATATATATACTTCATGCAGCATTTGCTTGGACCTGTCCCGCCCACAGCCATGACTCAGTCATGGGTACGGGACTGCAATAGACCAGGTGAGTGCTGCTGAGAGCAGTTCTGCTATTTATATGTGAGGCCGCATGGCACATTTTATAAAAATATTTTAGTGTAGGACTGCTTCAAATGAGATTTGCCGTGACGTGGCGAAGCAGCTCAAGAAATTGCAATTTTTTGCCAAAAATCTCAAAAAAAATTTTATAATGCAGTTTGGAATATTTGATGCCTTAGTGCACATTGGTGCTGGCTCTTTGTTGTTTCTTTGTTGAATTGGTCGGTGGTTGACCTCCACCTTGCTATGCACCCCAATTTGGGATGTATTCCATCTGTATAGATTTTGGCGTTTGGTGACTGTTCACATTGGGTCATCAGGCTTTGTCCACAGGCTATATATATACTTCATGCAGCATTTGCTTGGACCTGTCCCGCCCACAGCCATGACTCAGTCATGGGTACGGGACTGCAATAGACCAGGTGAGTGCTGCTGAGAGCAGTTCTGCTATTTATATGTGAGGCCGCATGGCACATTTTATAAAAATATTTTAGTGTAGGACTGCTTCAAATGAGATTTGCCGTGACGTGGCGAAGCAGCTCAAGAAATTGCAATTTTTTGCCAAAAATCTCAAAAAAAATTTTTATAATGCAGTTTGGAATATTTGATGCCTTAGTGCACATTGGTGCTGGCTCTTTGTTGTTTCTTTGTTGAATTGGTCGGTGGTTGACCTCCACCTTGCTATGCACCCCAATTTGGGATGTATTCCATCTGTATAGATTTTGGCGTTTGGTGACTGTTCACATTGGGTCATCAGGCTTTGTCCACAGGCTATATATATACTTCATGCAGCATTTGCTTGGACCTGTCCCGCCCACAGCCATGACTCAGTCATGGGTACGGGACTGCAATAGACCAGGTGAGTGCTGCTGAGAGCAGTTCTGCTATTTATATGTGAGGCCGCATGGCACATTTTATAAAAATATTTTAGTGTAGGACTGCTTCAAATGAGATTTGCCGTGACGTGGCGAAGCAGCTCAAGAAATTGCAATTTTTTGCCAAAAATCTCAAAAAAAATTTTTATAATGCAGTTTGGAATATTTGATGCCTTAGTGCACATTGGTGCTGGCTCTTTGTTGTTTCTTTGTTGAATTGGTCGGTGGTTGACCTCCACCTTGCTATGCACCCCAATTTGGGATGTATTCCATCTGTATAGATTTTGGCGTTTGGTGACTGTTCACATTGGGTCATCAGGCTTTGTCCACAGGCTATATATATACTTCATGCAGCATTTGCTTGGACCTGTCCCGCCCACAGCCATGACTCAGTCATGGGTACGGGACTGCAATAGACCAGGTGAGTGCTGCTGAGAGCAGTTCTGCTATTTATATGTGAGGCCGCATGGCACATTTTATAAAAATATTTTAGTGTAGGACTGCTTCAAATGAGATTTGCCGTGACGTGGCGAAGCAGCTCAAGAAATTGCAATTTTTTGCCAAAAATCTCAAAAAAAATTTTTATAATGCAGTTTGGAATATTTGATGCCTTAGTGCACATTGGTGCTGGCTCTTTGTTGTTTCTTTGTTGAATTGGTCGGTGGTTGACCTCCACCTTGCTATGCACCCCAATTTGGGATGTATTCCATCTGTATAGATTTTGGCGTTTGGTGACTGTTCACATTGGGTCATCAGGCTTTGTCCACAGGCTATATATATACTTCATGCAGCATTTGCTTGGACCTGTCCCGCCCACAGCCATGACTCAGTCATGGGTACGGGACTGCAATAGACCAGGTGAGTGCTGCTGAGAGCAGTTCTGCTATTTATATGTGAGGCCGCATGGCACATTTTATAAAAATATTTTAGTGTAGGACTGCTTCAAATGAGATTTGCCGTGACGTGGCGAAGCAGCTCAAGAAATTGCAATTTTTTGCCAAAAATCTCAAAAAAAATTTTTATAATGCAGTTTGGAATATTTGATGCCTTAGTGCACATTGGTGCTGGCTCTTTGTTGTTTCTTTGTTGAATTGGTCGGTGGTTGACCTCCACCTTGCTATGCACCCCAATTTGGGATGTATTCCATCTGTATAGATTTTGGCGTTTGGTGACTGTTCACATTGGGTCATCAGGCTTTGTCCACAGGCTATATATATACTTCATGCAGCATTTGCTTGGACCTGTCCCGCCCACAGCCATGACTCAGTCATGGGTACGGGACTGCAATAGACCAGGTGAGTGCTGCTGAGAGCAGTTCTGCTATTTATATGTGAGGCCGCATGGCACATTTTATAAAAATATTTTAGTGTAGGACTGCTTCAAATGAGATTTGCCGTGACGTGGCGAAGCAGCTCAAGAAATTGCAATTTTTTGCCAAAAATCTCAAAAAAAATTTTTATAATGCAGTTTGGAATATTTGATGCCTTAGTGCACATTGGTGCTGGCTCTTTGTTGTTTCTTTGTTGAATTGGTCGGTGGTTGACCTCCACCTTGCTATGCACCCCAATTTGGGATGTATTCCATCTGTATAGATTTTGGCGTTTGGTGACTGTTCACATTGGGTCATCAGGCTTTGTCCACAGGCTATATATATACTTCATGCAGCATTTGCTTGGACCTGTCCCGCCCACAGCCATGACTCAGTCATGGGTACGGGACTGCAATAGACCAGGTGAGTGCTGCTGAGAGCAGTTCTGCTATTTATATGTGAGGCCGCATGGCACATTTTATAAAAATATTTTAGTGTAGGACTGCTTCAAATGAGATTTGCCGTGACGTGGCGAAGCAGCTCAAGAAATTGCAATTTTTTGCCAAAAATCTCAAAAAAAATTTTTATAATGCAGTTTGGAATATTTGATGCCTTAGTGCACATTGGTGCTGGCTCTTTGTTGTTTCTTTGCAATAAAAGAATAGGAAAAGAAAATGTGTAATCTTCAATGGAGAGAAAAATCTTATAGGGAATATCCAACACGTTATCACCTATCCCACAGATTGATGACAACTTGTTGATCGGTGAATGTCCCTACTGGGTCCAACCCTGATTGGTAAATTGGGAATTTTTATCCCATAACTGGAAATGAAATCCCTCAATATAAAATGACACAGTAGGTCAGGATGCATGACTGTAGCTTCATTCATTCATTCATTCCTTCATTCTCTTTGGAGTTACTGTAGTAAAGTGATTTCAGCACTCAGCAACCCCCTAAAGAATGAATGGAGCAGCGATAAAAGTTCCCCAATCAGCCGATTGTTGTGGATCTCAGCGGTCAGATTTCCATCGATCAACAGGTTATCACTTATCCTATGGATCGGTGATAATTTGTTTTACTCAAACAACCCATTCATGTTTTCAGAATAAAAAGCACAACATAGAGCGCTAATTCTTAGGAAATTCCCTTGTGTTGAGAGTATACTCATGTATACAGAGCATAAAAACACCATGATGGATTGAGTTTTATTGAAAGAAAAATGGGGTTTCTTCTTTGGTTTGGATGTACTGTGTTCACTTCTAAGCTAGTTTTCTAAATGATGTAGTTTGGAACAATTTGAACCAAATATTCATTTATTTTGTTGTAATCATGTGATTTTGTATTATTAGACAATTAACACTTGAGAGCTTCCAGCAGATGGCAGTCAGTAAGAGGTTAAGCATTACAATAGCTTCTTACAGTATATATAGACCAAAGAAAGAAGAAAATGATACTGTTAATCATGACCCTAAAGTATGGTAAATTATGGGTCATAGTCTCAAAACCCATAATTTGCATTCTTTTTTTCAGGTTTGATATAACTGTTCTTTATGAAGTCTTCACAACCAGCTTTTGTTCAGTTGCCAGATGCTCAACTGAAATGAGAAAAATATGGGTCATTTAAAATCTCCGGTATTTTTCAGACTAAAATGAAACAAATGGTAAAACAACATTAAGGCTTACATTCAGGCTTGGAGATCAAAGTATTGTCAGCTGCCCTGGTGGTCTAGAGTAGTGTGGAGCGGTAATACCAGCTGATGACCTGGGGTGGTGGAGGAATGATTGTTTTACTGGTGGTCAAGAGTTTTAAGGATGTAAAGAGGTATTCCCACAATTAAAAGTTATTTTCAATCTATAGGATAAAAAATAACTTACTGATCATTGAGGGTCCACCACTGGAACCCGTTATACTTGGCTTTCTCTAGCAATCCCATAGACAAAGTGTAAGAGGGTGACCTATGGTCAGTGCTTTCCTGCAAACACCATGGATTACATTATATACAGTATATGTATGTGTATGTGTAAAGAATGTAAATATTAATGTCATAGTGTCCCTAAGGGAGTGTGTTATGAAGGTTCAAAAAAATGTTTTAAAAGAACTGAGATTCCTCAGTGATTGATACCTTTTAATGGCTAACTGAAAAGATGGTAATAATAGCAAGCTTTCCAGACTACTCAGGTCTCTTCATCAGGCTCAGTATAAGGCTGGGGCCACACAGGGATTACTGCGATCCCCTCGCATAACACTCGGTTCATGCTGGCAGTACAGCAGAGCCGAGTGTCATGCGAGTGTCCCTGTGACTGAGGTCCGACCGTGCGAGCGGACCTCAGCTGCGGGGAGCGGGCCAGCGCTGAGGAGGGGCGGGCCAGGGCTGAGGAGGGGCGGGCCAGGGCTGAGGAGGGGAGGGAGAGATTGATCTCCCTCTCTCCTCCGTAGCCGGCTATTGCTATTCTTGCACTGCACCGGTGTACCGCAAGTGCAGTGCGATTTTTCTCTCTCCCCATAGTCTCGCATTACAATCGCAGTATGCTGTGCTTGTTTTCTCAGTCCGATTAGGGCTGAGAAAATAATCGCTCATGTGCGCTGACACACAGGCTAATATTGGTCTGAGTGGAATACGATTTTTTATCGCACTCCACTCGCACCGATTTTCATGCCGTGTGACTTTTCAGATTTTGTGTTAGGCCTAAGCCACACGGCGAGAAAAACAGTGCGAGTGGAGTGCGATAAAACATCGCATTCCCCTTGGACCAATTCTAGCCTGTGTGTCAGCACACATGAGCGATTATTTTCTCAGCCCTAATCGGACCGAGAAAACAATCGCAGCATGCTGCGATTGTAAGCTGAGACTCTTTCTCTCGCACCCATTCAAGTGAATGGGGCGAGAGAAAAATCGCACTGCACTCGCGGTACACCGGTGTACCGCTAGTGCAGTGCGAGAATGGCAATAGCCGGCTATGCAGGAGAGAGGGAGAGAAATCCCTCCCTCCCCTCCTCCGTGCCGGCCCGCCCCCCGCAGCTGAGGTCTGCTCGCACGAACGGACTTCAGTTGCAAGGACACACGCTTGACACTCGGCTCTGCTGTACTGCCAGCGTGAGCCGAGTGTCATGCAAGTGGATCGCAGTAGTCCCCGTGTGGCCCCAGCCTTATACTGAGCCTGATGAAGAGACCTGCGTAGTTTCGAAAGCTTGCTATTATTACCATCTTTTCAGTTAGCCATTAGACGGTATCAACCACTGAGGACTCTTTTAAACATTTTTTTTTAACTCTACTGGCTAACACGGTACAAAGATATATTATACCTGTATCATGAAGGTTCTAGGATGTTTTATAAGGTAATGTCGCCACCTACTGATGAATTATTGTATTGCGGGTATTTGATAGGATGATTTGCTAAAGGGGTTGTTCACCCATATTTTTTTTTGCCTAGATCGATATTATATTGAGAAACAATGTTTCTCTCAAATACCTTATGTTGGCAATAGTGCTCCGTGACTCCCGGGCTCCGTGACCTCAGGGATCTGGTGACGTAACGTCATGTTCCTGACACTGCGGCCGGCCGCGGTGTCTGTGAGTGATGGGCTGTGGGCAGTGTTTTACCGCTTGTCACAGCCCATCTGCTCCCTCCTCCCTCACAGCAAAGCGCTTTAAGCAGGAGACAGACTAGGCTGTGACAAGCGGTGAAACACCGCCCACAGCCCAGTGAGTCAGGAAGACTGGGGTTGGCCGCAGGGATGTGACGTGTCGAGAACTTGACGTGACGTCACCGGATCCCCAAGGTCACGGAGCCCGGGGGTCACGGAGTGGGGAACAGCGGTCTGCAATAGCGCCTCTCACAGGCACTATTGCCAACATAAGGTATTTGAGAGAAACATTGTTTCTCACTATAATATCGATCTAGACAATAAAAAATATGGGTGAACCACTCTTTTAATGCTGGTGGAGACAGAGCAGAAGTTGGAAACAGCAGGCATCTCAGAAAGTCAGAGAGTGTGAGGACAGAGTGAAGAGAGGATGTAGGAATCTGGCCTGCTGGGCCAGGCGTGCCTGCTTCTGGCTGGCTGGACCCAGAAAATCCCGGGTGTGAAGACTAATGGAGTAATAGAGATTCTGGCTCATAGTTGGTATTAGGAGAGCTGCTGAAAGCCCCCTTCTCTACAGGGGAAGTGGGACCTTGAGTCACCAGGTGGAAGAGACAAGGGGTCCGAAGCAGGAAAGAGAGAGATTGTGCTGGGAAGTCATCAAGCAGCAAGCAGGAGACGTCCAAGTGTAAAGCAGGAACAATATGAATGTTTCGCCGTAATGTTACTGAATATGTTATACAGTACTCCACATACTGTGAAGATTTATGTGGAATTGGAAATGCTGAGTAAAGTTCTAGTTGAAGAGAAGTGTCTGGTGTCCGCTGAATTCTGTGTGACATGTGTTGAAATTGAGGAATGGGAACCAGCTGCTACCAGCAGCCTAGGACTGGTCTGGAAGAGGGAGACAACAGAGGCCTCCGGCCCACAAGTGAGTATCAGACACCACAAGTCCCAGTAAATATTCTCTTTCACTGTGCAGGTGGCCGGGGCGCGGACTGATGCTGTAGGGCTGTTCAGCAGCCGGGATTTGTCCCCGCCTATGACTAAAACTGCCCCGTGCCACCCCTACAAGAGTATTCATTATCTGTAAAAGCTTTGAACATGTGCTCCTCTGGTCTATTTAGGACGAGGCTCTGCAGTCTCATTCTCAGCATCTTTGGGGGTCCTGGTAGTCAGCCCTCAGCAATCAATAAGTTATTACTTATGCTTTGGTTAATGGAACATTTTAACTGTAGGATTACTCTGGCCTAATGTCACTCTAGGTATGGGAAAGTAGCAAGTGTGGTGCCCTGGACTAGCCAGGTCGTCACAGATAACACACAAACACCCCACCCCCATTAGACAGGGACACCAGCCAAACACAAAACCCTTGTTGCCTCCCTCCAGTGTCTGATGTCCACACCAGGTGGGGCGGAGCCAAGCGGTTGGCCCCACCCACCGAGGAGTTCACAGGCCTGGAGGCGGGAAAAGTGACAGTGAGAAGTTGGAGTTTGAAGTGAGAGGAGCAAGCACTTGGGTGTCTGGGTTTGTGGCCCAGGCACTGACAGCAACGTTGGCAGACGGTGGTAGCCGTCTGCAGGAGTGGTGGAGCAACGCGGAACCGTAGGACCGGGGTCGGGCGTTGGCCCGCCGGTACCGACCGGGCAGCGAAGTGAAGCCAGCACACACATGCAGGGCTATCGGACCCCGACCAGGCTTGGAGCCGCCGACAATAGTCAAATCCGAATGTGACCGGAACCCCAGGGGTTTCCTAACAGCAAAAGTCCCGATTGAAGGCAACCGCCCACACCGTGAGGGTATACAGCTACCGCCTAAGGCTAGAGACCCAAGGGCCAGCGCCTGTGGGCAAACGGGCTCCTCCGGTACCCATACACCGGGGAGCGGACTACCGTTGGGGATCCATAGTAGTCAGCTGAGAACATCAAGGTGCAAGGAAAGACAGCCGCCATCACCTATCCGGGAAAAGACACAGCAGCCGGCTGCGGGACCCGTCCATCCAGCCATTTGGTTTACCGAGGACTTTGTACATTTCTTACTGAGTGAGTACACCCTTGCCATCCGGCACCGCGCCGCGCTGTCCCTGCAACCCTGTACCTCACCAACCCAGCCTCCCCGTCACATCATCGGGCCCCGGGACCACTGACCCCTACTCATGGAGGGGGAAAACAACATCCCAGCTGCTCCCTACCATCGCTCCCGTGATCCCTGTCACCAGCAGCGGTGGTGCCCATCTTCACCACGACCCATGGGTGGCGTCACGGACTAAATCCCCCAAATCAACCACCCCTTTCACTCACGGGCGAGGAGCACCGCTCGAGTCCCCGGATCCGGCCCACCGCTCGAGCCACCGAGCAGCAGCCGCAGCAGTGCCGGACCCGAGCGTTAGCGAGAGCGCAGCAGCGGCGGCGTCCTCCCCGCCCGCGACAACTTGGCGTCACGAACAGGATTGAACCCCTCTACTTACCAGTAGAAGTGCGCCTTGTGATCTCCGCCGGCGGTGTCCGGCTGAAAATTTGGAAGCACCACCATCTTGGCGCGAATATCTCCCGCTCGAGCGTCTTCTCCGAGCAGGGAAGGCGCGAAAGCGAAGCCCTGCCCCAACAGACGGAAGTGTGAAGAGAACCAAGAGGGGGGCGGGTTTGTGTCTGCCTAATGTAGCCGAGGCTATAAAAGCGGGGACGCCAGGACTCTGCAAACAATTGGTTCCTGGAACACGGCCACACACGATGTCCCGTCCGCTCGGCACCGCGGAAATACCCGAGCCCACGCCAGGAACAGCGGCGTGGGTGGAAGCCCGGACCGCACAGATGTGCTGCCGCCTTCAAGCCCAGGACCGGTTCTTGATGGAGCGCTGGGTGGCTGAGATGGAGGAAGTGGCGGCGGCCGTGCGGAGACGCGAGGTGGAGGCAGAGTTGGAGGAGCGGGTAAGCGACCCACGCCCCTGTGTCCGAGAAGGACCGGCCGCTGCAGCTGAGGGCCCCGGCCTGTGCCCACTCACCCTCCTGCCTCCCCCGCCATCCGTACCGGTTGCTGTTGCCCCTCCGCTCGGTCCGCTACCCCCAACACCGGTAGCGGAAGCCAACCCGTCCGTCCTAGAAGACCGGCCTGGGGGCGTTGTTCGGGACCGGCCTGCGTCCCTCCCGCTATCGTGGAAGGCCCCACGGCAAGTAGCCATCCGCGATGAGAAGCCATCGGCCCCGGAAGTGGCCGCACCCGAAACCGTCCCGACTTCGGCAGTCCGCCCAGCCGTGGAAGAAACGGCCGCTGCCGGCCCGAAGGCCCAACCGCTGAGGCTTACTGACCCTGAATTCCCCGCCTCGGCTGAGGCTGCGCCGGGCCGCCACTGCCAAGCAGCAGTACAGGCCACGACACCGCAGGACCCCCACGAAAGAGAACCGGTAGTGGCCGGTGTGGGCGCGATCCAGCGGGACCTGACCCGGGCGCAGGAGTCTGCAAACGCCCCTTATTGGGACAGGGAACCAGACCCATTGGGCCGGGAGATTGCCGCCAGTGAGCAGCAGAGGGCCGAAGTGATGGCGAGGGTGATCAGAGAGAAGGATGCACTCCGCCATGCCACCTTTCAGGTGCGGGGCCCGGTGTACGAGGGCCAAGTCCGGCAGTTTGACCAACGGAGGGGGTTCGGCTTCATCTATGAGTTGGGCCTGGAGGCCGAAGTATTTGTGGCCCGCCGAGATGTCAATTCGCACCTCCCCACGGGCCATCCAGGTCGTGATTTGTTGCCAGGCGACCTGGTGACTTACACCCGCCACTGTGGGGAGAGGGGCTGGTTTGCCCTGGACGTCAAGCAGAGGAAGAGCCTTGGTGGGCAGATGCGGCCCCAGCCCCCTCCTCCTCCACCAAGCCGTCCGGATGTGGAGCTAGAAGAGGTCCTGGAGGAGTACGACCTTAAGTAGTGGCAGCGGTCCACCGTTGCAAGCAGTTGTCCCCCGTTGGGACCCTCAGCAGTTTAAATGAATGACATTAATCAACCGTGACCTTCATCTGATTGTCTACCTGATTATTCTGGCCGTTGCTGGCAAGTTGTCCCCGGAGGGACTTTATGTGTTTGTACAACCGGCATGAGAGACTACTCATGGACATGGCCGAGAACTGGCAGGTCACCCACGAACTGGTGGACATGTAAATAATTTTATGGGATGGAAGCCGTTGCCGCCTCCGGAGAGGCAGATTGGAGGAAGGGCCCGCAGCAGAGCAGGCTGGGGCCCGGCCACCACCAGGACCGGTGGCCATCCTCCGGGGGTCAGGGGTCCCCCAAGGACGTGGGGTCTCCTGAAGTGACAGCCGGGTGCGAGTAACCGTACCCGTTCCCGCTCGGGCAGCCTGAACCTGGACTGGGGTCAAGGGGTGCTGCCCACTTCTTAAATAAATAAATAAAACCGGTGATGGACGGGCAGCCCGCGGACTGTCTGCATTTCACCAAGGGGGAATGTGGCGCCCTGGACTAGCCAGGTCGTCACAGATAACACACAAACACCCCACCCCCATTAGACAGGGACACCAGCCAAACACAAAACCCTTTTTGCCTCCCTCCAGTGTCTGATGTACACACCAGGTGGGGCGGAGCCAAGCGGTTGGCCCCACCCACCGAGGAGTTCACAGGCCTGGAGGCGGGAAAAGTGACAGTGAGAAGTTGGAGTTTGAAGTGAGAGGAGCAAGCA
The DNA here is from genome assembly GCF_048569485.1 of Anomaloglossus baeobatrachus. NCBI lineage: Eukaryota > Metazoa > Chordata > Amphibia > Anura > Aromobatidae > Anomaloglossus > Anomaloglossus baeobatrachus. Next base: position 112,862,927 of record NC_134354.1, on the reverse strand, counting down.
CTTGGGTGTCTGGGTTTGTGGCCCAGGCACTGACAGCAAGGTTGGCAGACGGTGGTAGCCGTCTGCAGGAGTGGTGGAGCAACGCGGAACCGTAGGACCGGGGTCGGGCGTTGGCCCGCCGGTACCGACCGGGGAGCGAAGTGAAGCCAGCACACACAGGCAGGGCCATCGGACCCCGACCAGGCTTGGAGCCTCCGACAATAGTCAAATCCAAATGTGACCGGAACCCCAGGGTTTTCCTAACAGCAAAAGTCCCGATTGAAGGCAACCGCCCACACTGTGAGGGTATACAGCTACCGCCTAAGGCTAGAGACCCAAGGGCCAGCGCTTGCGGGCAAACGGGCTCCTCCGGTACCCATACACCGGGGAGCGGACTACCGTTGGGGATCCATAGTAGTCAACTGAGAACATCAAGGTGCAAGGAAAGACAGCCGCCATCACCTGTCCGGTGAGAGACACAGCAGCCGGCTGCGGGACCCGTCCATCCAGCCGTTTGGTTTACCGAGGACTTTGTACATTTCTTACTGAGTGAGTACACCCGTGCCATCTGGCACCGCGTCGCGCTGTCCCTGCAACCCTGCACCTCACCAACCCAGCCTCCCCGTCACATCATCGGACCCCGGGACCACTGACCCCTACCCACAGAGGGGGAAAACAACGTCCCAGCTGCTCCCTACCATCGCTCCCGGGATCCCCGTCACCAGCAGCGGTGGTGCCCATCTTCGCCACGACCCGTGGGTGGCGTCACGGACTAAATCCCCCAAACCAACCACCCCTTTCACTCACGGGCAAGGAGCGCCGCTCGAGTCCCCGTATCCGGCCCACCGCTCGAGCCACCGAGCAGCAGCCGCAGCAGCGCCGGACCCAAGCGTTAGCGAGAGCGCAGCAGCGGCGGCGTCCTCCCCGCCCACGACACAAGCAAACTGCAAAAGGGAAGGGAAACCCTATGATGCAGAAAGGGAGAGATGGTGACTCCTGACTAAGCCTACCACTGGGCCTTGGGTTCCCTCACCGCTCTAGATAGGTTCCGCACCTATGCGCCGAGCCGGACACCTGACCCTGGGCTGACCCTGATCTGGGCCCTAGGTAGGGAGCCGATGAGATGAGCTCTTCATCAACCCCCCACTAGGAGCTAAAGGACACACAGGGTCAACAAACAACTTATCTCTAGTAGACTCAGGGAGAGAAGCTGCAACAACCACCAAGATTCTGCCAGCACTGAAGACTTGAAAAAATGTATCAAATATCATGAGCACCAAGACATAGGAAGTAAAGGTATATAAAGCCACCAGGCCAGTGCTGATGAACAGCAGCTGACAGGCTGAACAACGCCACATGGTCCTAAAGAGAAAAGGATGAAAACCAAGCAGGAATGATAGAAGGTCAGGGAGTGCTTTGTGCAGCCAAATGCGTTGACCTTCTATAGCCGGACACCACAGGACTGTCTGTCACCCTGTGACACTTAAAGAGTTTGGCCACTACATTTACATTGATGGCCTATCCTTAGGATAGGTCATCAATGTCTGATCCGCAGGGGTCCAACACTCGACATCCTTGTCAATCAGCTGTACTTGGTACCAGCGGCGGATGTAGAAGGCCATAAACGCTCAGTTTCGGAACTGCGTTGTCTTCTGATAGCGACTGCGGCCGGGTACTGCTCATCTACCTCCTATTCATTTGAATAGAAGCGGATGTGCAGTTTCTGGCTCCGGCCGCTATCAGTTCATGGGGTAGCTCTGGAACTGAGCATTTCTGGCCACATTCTGCACCAATAACAGCTGATCGACGGGGGTGCCGGACACCGGCCGATCAGACATTGATAACGTCTCCTAAGGATAGGCTACCAATTTCAATGTAATGGACAACCCCTTTAATGATGTCTTGCTGATCAGTGCAGGGTATAATGTCTGCTTCCATTGTAATCAAGGGCTGTGGTTGTAGGAGTGAGAAAAAAAAAAATTGAAAAAAACACTATAAATGCTATGAAAATGCAATAAAAACATATTACAAAACTATTAAGTGATGCGTTTGACGTATAAAGTTGTTTTTATGCATATTAAATGGTTTTCATATCATCTCATAGTTGAAATTACAAGCTGAGTTAATTCTTTGCTTTTCTGTTTCTGCAAAGCACAAAGTACTTTATAATCTTTAAGAAAAATAAAACCAGTTATTGGAGCTAAAACCTTCAGCCTCAGCTGAATGTTTTCAATGTGATCTCATATTTTATACTAAGGCAATGGAAATTATGAAGTAAACTTTATGGAAAATGATTTTATTTTTTTTTTTTGCAATGGTTGTGTTGGCAGGAAGAAATGGATATGGAGTTAACAGCTCCTTGGATAATTCTTTTTGCATTACCAACATTTGTCTCGCAAGATTATAATACTTGTTATATGCAATACAGTGAATTGTTCTACTTCTCGTGTTGGCTAGACCAAAAATTACATAGCATATGATAAGAACGGTGCTGTATCCCCTGCTATGTATTTAGCTTTGCTATGTATTTTAGCTTTGAAGAACTTTCATTTGCTACATTGTAATAGTAATTGTCCCATAAACACACATTCCACAAGGAAAGGTCCTAAACATGTCAAATTTATGTTACAAAGGAGCCGATCCTTATATGTTCATGGATCCAAACTCCTTGGTATTTTTTATGTCCATTTTCATATTTGGCTACAAATTATACGAACAAGTTAATTCCTTAGATTCAGTATTCAACACCTGACAACAATGGTACCAGTCCAAAAATAAGCCCTGCCGCAAAAAGAAGCCCTAGCAGGGATTTTCAGCATTTTCGGAACAGGGCTTAAATATAAGACCTACCCCAAAAATAAGCCCTAGTTGCAGTTCAATAATGAAGTGTCCATGCAACTAAAAAAGTTAACGAATACTGCAGGACACTTCATTATAGACAGCGGACACCCCACCAGATGCTGAGCGGGAGGACCTGCAGTGATCACACGCCCACACACATCAGATCGCACATACACATCAGATCTTACACAAACATCAGATCACACACAGAATCACACATCAGATCTTACACCCACACACATCAGATCGCACACACACAACATCCAGTGATACCGATTTCTTCTGGCCAACAGAGAACCCTGAGACACAGTGCGGTGGAACGCATAGGATCTGCAGTGGAACACATCAATGCGTTTAACCGTCGAATCCTCCATGCGCTCCACTGCACTGCATCTCATCTATCCTTGTTGGCAGGAAGCAATTGGTATTGCCGGATGTGGTGAGTGTGTGTGCGATCTGATGTGTGATTGTGTGAGCGATCTGATGTGTGATTGTCTGTAATCTGATGTGTGTGTGCATGAGTGTGTGTGTGATCTGATGTATGTGAGTGTGTCAGCCAGAAGCAGGGGATGCAGCATGGATCATACCTACTAGGAGCCACACAGACGTCTATGGTCTGGTAAATATGAGTCTCGTGGTATGGGTGGGGGTTGTCTTTTTTAGGGGGGTAAATTTACCCCTAACCATGTTTCTCCAAGAATAAGATCTACATCGAAAATAAGCCCTAGTGCTTTTTATCAGGGAAATAAAAAAGTATAAGACAGTGTCTTAGTGTTGGAAAAACACGGTAGCACTACACATTGGTCTCTGGAGATCATCCATAAATATTATCCATCAAAGTGTTCCATACCAACAACTATTCTGTCTCTTGGAAGAAGGTATATTTTTTTGCTCCATGATTAAGCAGTCCACCACCAAAATTTCAAAAAAATCTCTAAAATACATCAAGGATCCCAAATATTACCAAAGACATTTGAGGTATACCTCCATTTCAAATTGAAATTTGGAAGACGTGAGCAGATCTGGTACAAATCTGGTTGTAATGTTTAGTATTGGGAGCAAGGATTGCAATGAAGGCACTGGGAAACTTCAGTTAACCTTGTCATTATTTTAACCTCTTTAAGGAATTGTCCATCAATATCAGACTTTTGGGGGTCAAAAAAATAGCACTCCAATGATCCGTTTTTACCAACTCTTCAAGTCTTGTATATGTCAATTCTGATTCTGAGACACTTTTTTTTGTTACAAAGAATAACCTTTAGCATTGTGGACTGCAAATGATCTCAGGTATACTAGCCTCATATAATGGCAATTGGCCGGCAGCAGTGATCTAGTGCCTGTGTGAGATACAAATCATGTAACAGTAAGGCCGCTTTCACACTGTGTTCCTGTCCCCGTTCAGTGATCCGGTCAGGGCTTCCGCACAAACTTCCAGCAAAATGGGATTCAGACATACGCGCCAACGGGGCCATTGACATAATGCTGCAGACAGAGTTGCCATGTACATTTTCGGGACCATACGCCTATTGGAGGCGGACACCCAGATGCAGTGTTTACAGTCAGTTTTTTAATTTACATCTGACTGGAGATTAATAAAAGTGAAGTTTGATAAAAAGTGAATTTACTGTAAATTTTACACCTTGTGTGAGAGTAGCGGAGAAATTGGTATTTTTTTTGCATCTGTGGCAATTTGTAAATTAGTATGTAGCTTATAAAGCAGAAATGAGGGAGCACCTTTTTGATATTTGAGCACTTTTCTTAAAAATGTTTTTCATGCACCACATGTTATCTTTGGCCACAAGCTCAAAAAGGCTACCTCAGACAGACTTGGCACAAGCCACTCTGTCTTCGGATTCCAGAGCAACCCTGACACCCTTTAAGGCAGACCTACACAGGGATTTGGTTTTATAACACGTCCAGTGGATAGCTACCATGGAATTGCTGACATCCAGAGACAGGAATGGTCACCAGTCAGGGTCAAAGCTAAAAAGTCCATGTCAAGGACTAAATCTGAAGGCAAGCAGGTGGTCAGAATACAGGCTGGAGTCAAAACATGGGAAAGACAAATTAGAAAACAAAAGTCTAGTCAGAGCAAGGTCAGAGAGAGCCAGAAGCAGCGATCATAAGGTCGCTGTGCTACATGTTCAGAGAGCAGGGAGCCGCGCTTAGCGCTGGCTCCTTGCTCTCCTGCAGCACACATCGGGTTAATTAACCCGATGTGTGCTGCAGCTACATGTCACAGTTCAGAGAGCAGGGAGCCGCGCTTAGCGCTGGCTCCTTGCTCTCCTGCAGCACACATCGGGTTAATTAACCCGATGTGTGCTGCAGCTACATGTCACAGTGCAGAGAGCAGGGAGCCGCGCGCACTGCTTAGCGCTGGCTCCTTGCTCTCCTTGCTACAGTATACATCGGGTTAATTACCCGATGCGTACTGCAGCCACATGTCACAGTGCAGGAGCCGGCACTGGCAGCAAGAGCGGAGGCTGGTAACCAGCGTAAACATCGGGTAACCAGGGAAAGGTCTTCCCTTGGTTACCCGATGTTTACGCTGGTTACAGCTTTCCGCAGCTGCCAGTGCCGGCTCCTGATCGCTTCATTTCGTCGCTCTCTCGCTGTCACACACAGCGATGTGTGTGTCACAGCGGGAGAGTGACGACCAAAAAATGAAGCTGGACATTCAGCAACGACCGGCGACCTCACAGCAGGGGCCAGGTCGTTGCTGGATGTCACACACAGCGACAGCGACGGGACGTCGCTGCAACGTCACAGAAAATGGTGACGTAACAGCGACGTCGTTGTCGCTGTCGTTTAGTGTGACACCAGCTTAATGCTGCCTGAACCCTCTAATAGCTGGCAGCTAGAGTCAGTTTTCTGGGGTTTATATAGAAGGGAATCCCACCCATGGCTTAGCTTAGCAGAAGGAGACTTTAATAATTTTGTGGATAGCCACACCTTATTCCTCACCCCAAAACTTGGTCCATCAGAAAGTCTTTTATTGGTCGAGGACGACTGTCTGTCCTGCACCCTTCTCACATTATCTATGATCTCAGATCATATATAAACTTTGAATTTACTGACCTCAGGGGTGTCTAATTCAGAGGCCAAAAAGGACCCAAAGCTAGGGTGATAGAGAAGATTGCAGAAAAATGGAGAGGTCTGACTCTTGATAGATTCTAGATATGGACTAATTATGGCAAAGCTTAGCTAATAACAAGTTCTTTCTAAGTGTTGAAGTACAGTACATACATGTTAGATGTGTGACATAATATCAGGTAAACCAAGATGTCACATAAGATAGACAATGACATATTGTCTACTTACCGTATATCTCTGACACTGTCATTAACAAAATTTTGAAAAACATCTTGTGTATTACTTAGTCTAAAAGGCATCACAAGATACTCATAGTGACCTCTAGGTGTGTTAAATGCCGTCTTCCACTCATCTCATTCTCTTATACAGATCAGATTAAACGGACCCCTGTGATCAAGTTTGGTAAAACAATGGTCTCCCAAGAGCAGACTATAGAGATCATGGATGAAAATCATAGTGTCACGATTCCTCTGCGCAGAACATCTTACAGACCTGGAGATGCTCTGCAGTGCTTACAGATCTGGAAGTGACACTATTTCCTTGTGCAGAGCAACTTGTATTAGGACATGCTCTGCGGCGCTGCCTTCCTTAGATACTGAACTGGCAGCTTGGTTCACTACACTGGAGTCCAGGTTGGTTCTGGGAGGTGCTGGTTACTCAGCTGTTCCACCTTTCTGGTGATTGCTCAGGCTTCTTTACTGAGCATGCTCCCCCAGAACCTCACCAGTTGTATTCTCTGACTCTGCTGTGTTGCTGTTGCTTGTGTGTTGGCTTGTGTTCTGATCTTTGCTTTCTAACCCGAGACTGTTGTGACTCGTCTCTGTTTTCTCCCTTTATCTACTACGTGCTCTCCTGGTATTCTGACCCTCGGACTGTGACCTGACTATGCCCCTGTTTGCCCCTTTTGTTCTTACGTGTCCTTATTGGAGGGTGCTACTGCTATGGACAATAAGAAACACGCTACCACTTTAAGAGACAGAAACCTCCCCGTGTTGAGGGGTAATGGAATGTTCTGCTCCCCCTGCAGAAAGTGTGCTAATGGACAGCCCGAGTGTAAGAAGAGAAGTGAGTTTCTGTTTTGCTTTTAGAAGCGTGTGAAGGAACACACAGCCGGTGCGTCTCAGAGGATTGGAGTTTTTCTTCTGAATCGAGAGAGAGACTCACATATCCCAGGGAACCAGCGAGTAATCGGACACAAGAAGAAGATTTTGATCTCCTTAACCCGGCCTAGGAGAAGTGTGCACCTTCAGATGAGACTGTTGTTGGGGGCCCCCGGGACTGGATCCACGTCCCCAGCATCACTGTGAGTTGAATATTGTGCACATACTAGGGGCTAAAGTCAGTGGCGTAACTAGAGTTTGATGGGCCCTGGTGCAAAATTTGGACCAGGGCCCCCCTCCATGTACACCGACACTTAGGGTACGGGATAATGATGCTGACACTTGGCTTTTACCCACAGCACTCTGCTTTCCCATGATCTGATATCCATCTTATCCTCAGCACCCAGCTTTCCCATGCTCTGTCACACATCTTTCCCTCAGCACCCAGCTTTCCCATATCAGAGCATGGGAAAGCTGGGTGCTGAGAGATGTATAGCAGAGTATGGGAAAGCTGGGTGCTGAGGGAAAGAGCCTTCACACCTCAGCACAAAACATTCCCATCCCATACTTGTATCTTTGTCCCCCCTCGTACATAGTTCTCCAAATACTATAATGGCCCCCACATAGCCTTCCATATAGTATAAAGGGTTCCACATAACCGTTCATATATTAGAATGCACTTCCATAGTCCTCCATGTATTATAATACATTTTCCATAGTTCTCCATATTTTATACTGCACAACATAGTCCTCCCTGTTTTATAATGCACCCCCACAGACCATGTATAAACTAGCCTCCATAGTCCTCCATATATTATAATGTAGCCCCCATAGTCCTATATGTATTATAATGCAGCCCCATGAATCATATTGTATTATGCAGCCCCATACTCCTCCATGTATAATGCACCCCTATAGTCCATGTATAAGGTGTCCTTCATGTTTATTATGCAGTCCCATAGACCTCCATGTATCATGCAGCCAGCACCCCCAGGCCTCCATGTATCATGCAGCCAGCCCCCCAGGCCTCCACGTGTCATGCAGCCAGCTTGCCCCGGGGCCTCTACGTGTCATGCTGCTAGCCCAGCCCCCCAGCCCCACCAGGTGTCATGCAGCCAGCCCCACAGGCCTCCATGTGTCATGCAGCCAGCCCCCCAGGCCTCCATGTGTCATGCAGCCAGCCCCACCAGGTGTCATGCAGCCAGCCCCACCAGGTGTCATGCAGCCAGCCCCCCAGGCCTCCATGTGTCATGCAGCCAGCCCCACCAGGTGTCATGCAGCCAGCCCCACAGGCCTCTATGTGTCATGCAGCCAGCCCCACCAGGTGTCATGCAGCCAGCCCCCCCAGGGCCTCTATGTGTCATGCAGCCAGCCCCACCAGGCCTCCATGTGTCATGCAGCCAGCCCCACCAGGTGTCATGCAGCCAGCCCCCCAGGCCTCCATGTGTCATGCAGCCAGCCCCACAGGCCTCTATGTGTCATGCAGCCAGCCCCACCAGGTGTCATGCAGCCAGCCCCCCAGGCCTCCATGTGTCATGCAGCCAGCCCCCCAGGCCTCCATGTGTCATGCAGCCAGCCCCACAGGCCTCTATGTGTCATGCAGCCAGCCCCACCAGGTGTCATGCAGCCAGCCCCCCAGGCCTCCATGTGTCATGCAGCCAGCCCCACCAGGTGTCATGCAGCCAGCCCCCCAGGCCTCCATGTGTCATGCAGCCAGCCCCCCCAGGGCCTCTATGTGTCATGCAGCCAGCCCCACCAGGTGTCATGCAGCCAGCCCCCCAGGCCTCCATGTGTCATGCAACCAGCCCCCCCAGGCCTCCATGTGTCATGCAGCCAGTCCCACCAGGTGTCATGCAGCCAGCATCCCTCCATATCACTCACACACACACTACACCCCCATATGTCACACACCCTGCCCCACATAACTCACCCTGCCTGTACCCCAAATTACCCCTCTCAAACACTCTGCACCCCTTCACATGTTTCTGTCGCAGTCTGCACTCACCCTGCAGCCCCCCTCCCCCTCATGTTTCCTCTTTTCTCATTACCAGTCATGTGTCCAAAGTATCGTCTCCTGCTTTCTCCCCGGCAATCCTGTGTCTCCTCCCACAGTCACATGGGCATGACATCATCGCAGGTCCTGCAGGATGGATTCCGTCTGCCGTGCAGGAGCAGTCCTGCTCTGCTGCAGGTCAGGAACGCCTGGTGGCCTCTCCAGGTCAGGGGCCCCTATGCCCCCTGCTGACACCGGGCTCCCCTGACTCACAGGCCGGCCCCCTAACAGTCGCGCAGTCGGCCACTACACAGCGGCACTACACATAGGGGCCCGGCAGCCGGCTCTGCAGAGCGGCTGCCGGGCCCCTTTAACCCCGCGGGCCCGGTCGCAGTGGCGACCTCTGCGACCGCGGTCGTTACGCCGCTGGCTAAAGTAGGCTTCAGTAGGTAGAACACGGCATCCGTGTGGCCCGTTTAGCAGAGGCCAGAGAGGTTACGTGCAGGGTAGCATTGTACCTTATTGTTTTTGTGTTTCTTGAACTTGTAATAGTTGGAGCACCGTGCTATTGAGGGGACCAGCTAGAGAATACAAAAGTGTTGTTAAATCACGTTTTGCCACTGTATACCCCGTGCCTGAACCTTCCTTCTCCACATCTTTCCCCGCCTGTTAATAAATACACCCTTGTTGTTCGCACCTCGTCTTGTGTACTGTAACCTACTCTGCACTGCGGTGGTCCTCTCGGCCATCGCTTCAAGTGGCGCTACGAGCAGGGTACGGTCACCAAGATGGAGGCAGCAGACAGCAACGGCGGGAACGCTAATATTAATGGGGGTGGTGTGGACAATGGTGGAACCCCTGCAAGGACACTTCCAATGGGCACCATATTTAGTGTGCTACCAAAATTCAATGGCAACAACATGGCACTGTGCGACTGGGTGTCCCGGCTGCATAGCACCCTGAAAGTGTATAACATCGGCCCAGAGCTTGAGGTTGACATCGCTTTGACTGCCCTAGAGGGAGAAGCACGTTGAAATGTCTGTCTACAACCAGAACCCACCCGTAGTACCCTGAAAGAGTTAGTTGGATTCTTGGAAGAGATCTATGGCGAGACTGCTAGCGCCAGACATCTTCGCGCCAAATTTTTTTCGAGGCTGCAGCGGGAAGAAGAAGGGATCTCTCAGTATGCAACAGCACTACAAGAAGTGTTAGCGGAGGTCCAGAGAAAGGAGTCAGATGGACTCGGCGGCATAGGCTCTACCGACCGGATACTCCGGGAACAGTTTATTCTGGGATTGCATAGCGTATCCTTGCGGCAAACCCTGGCAGAACGGGTTTGAGCGAATCCGGCTCTTACTTTTTGTCAAATCCTAGCAGAAGCAGTAGCCCGAAGTAAAGAAGAAAGTTACGCATCTGGGGTGGTGCGCGTCCAAACCGCCACCTCCAGAGTGGACCCAAACTGCCAGGTGGGACTGGTCCAGGTGGTGCAAGATTTACAGAAATCCGTTCTCAACGTACAGGAGAAGCTGACCCAGATGGAGCAAAGAATGAGGGACTTGTCTGGTGAACATCCCTACCCAGCTGCATCCTCCTCCTTCCAACCTGGCCCATCATACTCACGCAATAATTCCTCGGCTCTACCAATGCGGGACTGGAGGCTGCAGGCTTCCTCTTGTCAGCCACCAGAGGCACGAGGTATTCCCCAGCTGGGAATACTGCTGGGGATGTGGAGGTCGGGGGCATATTGCCAGGGAGTGCCGGAATAACACTCAAAGCCAACGGAAGCCATCGTTAAACTACCAACCCCCGCAGTAGTGCGGCACTCTGCGGGGGAGGCGAGAAGGGAGGCCGCTCCGTATCATAACGAACATTTGATCGCTGGTTGTCCCATCCTACGTGCTAAATTCGAGAGTGTCCCAGTGAATTGCTTGATAGATACTGGGTCACAAGTGACGACGATGCCAGAAGCATATTTCAATCAACATTTCCAGACACTGGCCAGGCCAGAGAAAGAGACCCTGATCCGGGTGATTGCTGCTAATCAACAACCGATCCCGGTCACAGGAGTTGTGTGGATGAATGTTCGAATCTGTGGGCAAGAAGTGGGGGAAAAAAGGGATCCTACTAGTCCCCGAGCCCATCAACGAAGATGTACCTGTAATATTGGGGATGAATGTCCTACGTGAATTAGATCAGATTATGTTCACCAAACGGGGACCCGGATACTGGAAGCAAGATACTACACATAAGCTTACACAGGAAGCACTTCAACGGCTGATCCGCGTCTGTGGGACGCAGAAGAGTGTGCTATCTCATCAGACGGTAGGGGTCATCAGGGCTCCTGGGAAGGAACCTATAATCCTGCCTCCCGGCCGAGAAAGTATATTACACCTCCCAGTGGGAACCTATCGCAATCTCGATGGGATAGAAGTGATTGTTCAGCCTATAGCAACCGGAAGAGTGGACCAAGAAATTATGATAGCTCGTACGGTAGCTGTGGTCCAACAAGGACGCGTCCCTATAGGAGCCTTGAATGTGGGCCCCGGTGAGGCCACCTTGCCTCGAGGGACGGATCTGGCCCTGGTGAACATACATAAAGGTGAGGTAATGAGTCATAAAGAGATATCCTTATCGCCGATAGAAGGTGTGGGGTGGACCCTAGCAGTCTCTGCGAGGGCCAAAGAGATGCCATCCCCAGAGTGGAGTGGAAAGGCCATCCTCGATCAGATGGAAGTGGATGTGAATTCGCTGGGCCCTGAGCGTGTGCAAGCAGTAGAAGCTATGCTGTGGGAGAACCAGGCCGCATTCGCTCACCACGCTGAAGATTTCGGATGCACTGAAGCCATCATGCATGAGATACCGACCGGGGAAGCTCGTCCGATTCGAGAACGGTACCGATAGATCCCTCCCAAGATGTACCAAGAGGTAAAGACGTTACTGAAGCAGATGCTGGATTCAGGAATAGTGCAGGGCAGCCAGAGCCCTTGGGCGGCCCCGGTGGTACTCATCAAGAAAAAGGATGGAACCATCCGGTTCTGTGTAGACTACAGAAAACTCAACGCTTGTACCGTTCGCGACTCGTACCCATTACCACGAATCGAAGAATCCTTGACGGCCTTGGGGAAGGCCAAGTATTTCTCCACCTTGGATCTAGCAAGCGGGTACTGGCAAGTACCTGTGGCGGAAAAAGACAAAGCCAAGACCGCGTTCATCCTCCCGATGGGATTGTTTGAGTTTAACCGGATGCCCTTCGGACTCTCCAATGCTCCGGGCACGTTTCAACGGCTGATGGAAAAGTGCTTGGGAGACCTAAATTTTGAAGCGACCCTGATCTATCTGGATGGCATCATCATGTTCTCGGCCATATTCAAAGAACACCTTGACCGGCTTGGACAGGTACTCGGGAGACTGCAGGCTCATAACCTGAAGGTGAAGCCCAAAAAATGCCACCTCTTCAAGAGAGAGATCGAGAACCTGGGCCACACAGTGTCACAAGATGGAGTCCTACCCTCCGCAGAAAAGGTGGATGCCATTCAGAAGTGGCCAGTCCCTCGAACAGTGAGGGAACTCAAGGCATTTCTTGGACTCGCCGGGTATTACCGCCGGTTCGTCAAAGACTTCGCAAAGGTGGCGGGTCCTTTGAACGAGCTGCTGAGTGGGACCGCCGGAGTGTCGAAGAACCAGGGCATCTCTTGGGCTCAGAGACAAGATGAGGCTTTTCAGGCTATGAAGAATGCCCTTACTTCAGCCCTGATCCTGGCCTATGCGGACTTCGACCGACCATTCCTGCTGTACACAGATGGTGTTAGGGCCAGGTGGACGGGCAGACCCAGGAGGTGGATCCACTGGACCGAACACCTTACTGAAGGCAAGGGGTCCGGTAGCCGGAGCACTATAGGTAGCAGGACAGTCCGTTCAAGAGAGTGGAATGCAGAAGTCCCTGGGACCACGGAGTCACTGATGGTAGTCCGGGTGACGGAGCTCAGGTTCGGAGGCCGAGATGTTGTCAGGCAGAGTCCGGAACCGATGGAGCGAGGGGACGGGTCACCACAGGGATCACAGATGGTACGGACTGACGGGATGGCAGATGGTCAGCGTTCGGGGTTCGGGAATCGGCAGGGCCGGATGGCGAGGCAGGAGCGGCTCTAGAAGAGAGATAGATAAGTATATCACAGAGACAAGGAGACCTGACTCCTAGCTTAGGAAACACGAAGAACAGGCCCCACCCACTTGAACATTAAACCCCTTTATACCCTGTACCTGTGTGTTCAATATCCTGTCAGTGGACGCTGGCCCTTTAAGAGAGGGTCAATGACCGCGCGCGCCCTAATGTGCATGCGCGAGGCCCTGGTGCCAGAAGCCAGGGCAGGGAGCGGCGAACAGGAGGCAGGGGAGCCGGCCTGGAGTGTAGCTGCCGACAGACGCCGGGAGCGGGGACCGGGACGCCTGGGGATCACAGGTGATGGGGCCTGGAGGCTGAGGAGCGGGGGACGCCGGACAGAGGAGCCGGGGAGCGAGCCAGGGAAACCGGGGAGCGTGGCAGGGGAGCCGGGGAGCGTGGCAGGGGACCCGGTGAGCGTGACAGTACCCCCTCCCCCACGCCCCCCTCCCCGCAACTGGGACAGGAAGGCACGGATCAGGGGAGTACCCACATTCTCCCGGGGTTCCCAGGACCGATCCTCAGGACCATACCCTGCCCAGTCCACCAGGAAGAACTGTCGGCCCCGTACGGTTTTCATGGCCACGATATCCCTTACCGCATAGATGTCATCATCAGCAATAGAAGGAGGAGCAGAACTGGCAGCAGCGGAGAAGGGACCAAGGACAACCGGCTTGAGCAGGGAGACGTGGAAGGAGTTGGGTATCCTCATCGTGGCCGGGAGCTGCAGCTTGTAGGAGACCTCATTGATCTTGCTGAGGACTTTGAACGGCCCGATGTAGCGAGGACCCAGCTTGTATGATGGTAGCTTCAATCGGACGTACTTGGAAGCAAGCCAGACCAGATCTCCAGGAGAGAAACACGGGGGATCCAGACACCTCTTGTCTGCGTGTCTCTTCATCCGCAGGGAAGCACGTCCAAGGGACGTCTTGACAGAGTCCCAAATTGTTGCAAAGTCACGGGCTACAGCATCAGCAGCAGGGACATCCGAGGAAGAGGATACAGGTAAAGGGACGGAAGGCTGAAGTCCGTAAACGACATGGAAGGGAGAGCTGGAGGAGGACTCACTGACGTGGTGGTTATGGGAGAATTCAGCCCAAGGAAGGAGCGTGGATCAGTCGTCATGATGGGCGTTGACGTAGTGATGTAAGAAGGAGGTCAAGATCTGATTGACTCGTTCCACTTGGCCATTCGACTGAGGATGGTAGGCTGAAGAAAAGTCCAGAGTCACTCCCAGATGTTTGCAGAGGGCCCTCCAGAAGCGGGAGGTAAACTGAGTTCCTCTGTCGGACACAATGTGAGATGGAAAGCCATGCAACCGGAAGATTTGCTGTATGTAGGCGTCAGCGAGCTCCTGGGCAGAGGGCAGTCCAGCCATAGGGACGAAATGAGCCATTTTGGAGAACCGATCCACCACGACCCATATGACTGTGTGTCCGGAGGACAGGGGCAAGTCCGTAATAAAGTCCATTGCAATGTGTTGCCACGGAACGGAGGGTATAGGCAGAGGCAGAAGACGGCCATATGGCAGGTGTTTGGGCGTCTTGTTCCTGGCACAGGAGGAGCAGGCGGAGACAAAAGAAGCGACGTCCGTGCGAAGGGATGGCCACCAGTAGTGACGTACAATTGTACTCCATGTTTTCTTCTGACCAGCATGGCCGGCTATTTTCGAGGCATGGCCCCAGTGCAACACTTTTTGCCTGTCGGTCTCAGAGACATAGGTCTTCCCGGGCGGTATCTGAGCCAGGGTGACAGGGGCCACCGGAATGATTTTACTAGGGCAGATGATGGGCTGGGATGTCTCCTCCTCCTGCTCCATGGGCATGAATGACCTGGACAAGGCATCTGCTCGTACATTCTTGTCCGCGGGTCGGAAATGAAGCTGAAAATCGAATCTGGCAAAGAACAAGGACCACCTGGCTTGTCGTGGGTTCAGTCGCTGAGCGGACCGCAGGTATTCCAGGTTCTTGTGGTCCGTGTAAATGATCACGGGGTACACTGCTCACTCCAGAAGGTAGCGCCATTCCTCCAGAGCCAGTTTGACTGCCAATAGCTCTCGGTCACCGATGGTGTAGTTGCGTTCAGGCGCTGAGAAGCTCTTGGAAAAGAAACCGCAAGTAACCATCTTCCCAGAGGAGGACTTCTGCATGAGCACTGCTCCGGCTCCCGAAGAGGAGGCATCCACCTCCAAGGTGAACTGTCGATTTAACTCCGGACGGTGGAGCACAGGGGAGGAAGCAAATGCCCGCTTCAGGGAGCCAAACGCGGCGTCGGCCGCAGGTGACCAGTCCTTTGGATTAGCCCCCTTCTTGGTCAAGGCGGAGAGAGGTGCAGTCAGAGGAGAAAAGTGAGGGATGAACTGACGGTAATAGTTTGCGAATCCCAGAAAGCGTTGGATTGCCTTCAGTCCAGAAGGAGGGGGCCAGTTGAGAATGGAAGAGACCTTCTCCGGATCCATCTGCAGACCGGTATCGGAGATCACGTAACCCAGGAAGGGAAGAGAAGACTGCTCGAAGACACAATTCTCGTACTTGGCGTACAGACGATTCTCCCTCAGTCTTTGAAGTACCAGCTGCACGTACTCTCTGTGGGTCTGGAGGTCCAGAGAAAAGACCAGGATGTCATCAAGATACACCACCACACAGACGTAGAGAAGGTCCCGGAACACGTCGTTCACCAATTCCTGAAAGACTGCTGGTGCGTTACACAGGCCGAAGGGCATCACACAGTATTCATAGTGCCCATCGCGAGTATTGAACGCGGTCTTCCATTCGTCCCCAGAGCGGATGCGGACAAGGTTGTAGGCACCCCGAAGATCCAACTTGGTAAACACACAAGCTCCTCTAAGCCGATCAAACAATTCGGGGATGAGGGGCAGGGGGTATTTATTTTTCACGGTGATTTGGTTCAATCCCCGATAGTCAATGCATGGGCGTAGGTCGCCCTCTTTCTTCTTAACGAAGAAGAAGCCTGCTCCAGCAGGAGAGGAGGACCTCCGAATGAATCCTCTTGCCAGGTTCTCTGTGATGTAGGTAGACATGGCCCTTGTTTCGGCAGGAGACAGCGGATATATCCGTCCTCGAGGTGGTGTAGTTCCCGGGAGTAGGTCGATGGCACAATCGTAAGGGCGATGTGGCGGCAGTACCTCTGACTCCTTTTTATCAAAGACGTCCGCGAAGGACCAATAGGCCGAGGGCAGTCCCGGTAGGGACTCTGGAACCGGAGGTCGTCGGATGGGTTGTATGGTCTTCAGACAGTTCTCGTGGCAAGAGGAGCCCCATCGGGTGATTTCACCAGTACCCCAGCTGACTGACGGTTCGTGTGTCCGTAACCAGGGGAGTCCCAGCAGGATCTGATGAGACATGTGTGGGAGGACATAGAGAGCGATGTTCTCGGTGTGCAGGGCACCGATACGCAGTTCCACCGGCTTGGTGATCCACGAGATGGTGTCAGAGAGGGGTCTCCCATCCACAGAAGCAATCACGAGGGGTTTGTCGAGTGGAGTAACAGGCACCTGGTACTTGTCCACCGTGGCCTGCTGGATGAAATTGCCTGCTGCCCCGGAATCGAGGTACGCCTCGGGCGTGAACCGCGTCTCTCCCGTTGTCACTTGAACAGTCCACGTAACCGGGTCTGAGAGAGTCCCAGCACCTAGGGTGGCCTCTCCTACCAACCCTAGGCTTTGGAGTTTCCCGGCCTCTCTGGACAGGAGCGTAGAAGGTGTGTACCCTCTCCGCAGTAGAAGCAGAGACCCTTGGCGAGCCATTCTGCTCGGCGTTGTTCGGACTGCCGTAAACGGTTGATCTGCATGGGCTCGTGGACGGAGACACCAGATGATGTTGACTGAAGTACTGCGGACTTCTGCGGAGGAGAGGAGTGCCGTATCAGACGTCTCTCACGGGACACCTCTTTGGATCGTTCCTGGAAGCGAAGATCCACTCGAGTCGCTAGGGCAATCAGGGCATCCAGGGTGGACGGCACGTCACGACCAGCCAGCTCATCTTTAATTCGACCCGAGAGGCCTTCCCAGAAGGCGGCGGTTAGAGCCTCATTGTTCCACCCGAGTTCCGAAGCCAAGGTGCGAAAACGGATGGCATATTGGCCCACCGTCAGAGTCCCCTGACGTAGCCGGAGGAGAGATGAGGCAGACGCGGAGGCGCGTCCGGGCTCGTCAAAGGTGCCACGAAATGCCTGCAGGAATTCCTGGATGTTGGTGGTCACCGGATCCTCCTTCTCCCACAAGGGGTTCATCCAGGCCAGTGCCTCTCCCTCCAGATGGGACATCATGAACGCGACCTTGGCTTGGTCGGAGGCAAACAAGTGCGGCAGCTGCTTGAAATGGAGGGAGCATTGATTTATGAATCCCCTGCAGGTCTTGGGATCTCCGGCGTACCGGGGTGGTGAGGCCAAACGAAGTCTGGAAGCATCCGAGGAGGCTGCCACGGGAGCTGCGGCCGTGGATTGTCCAGTGGAAGCTCGAGATGCCGAGGATGTGGCCACTGCTTGTAGCGCGTTCAGCCGGGTATCCACAGAAGACATGAAGTTCAGCATGCGGGTCTGGGTCTCACGCTGGCGTGTGAGTTCCTCCTGCAAGGCCGCTAGTGCTTCGGCGGGATCCATGGCCTGTTCTTACTGTTAGGGCCAGGTGGACGGGCAGACCCAGGAGGTGGATCCACTGGACCGAACACCTTACTGAAGGCAAGGGGTCCGGTAGCCGGAGCACTATAGGTAGCAGGACAGTCCGTTCAAGAGAGTGGAATGCAGAAGTCCCTGGGACCACGGAGTCACTGATGGTAGTCCGGGTGACGGAGCTCAGGTTCGGAGGCCGAGATGTTGTCAGGCAGAGTCCGGAACCGATGGAGCGAGGGGACGGGTCACCACAGGGATCACAGATGGTACGGACTGACGGGATGGCAGATGGTCAGCGTTCGGGGTTCGGGAATCGGCAGGGCCGGATGGCGAGGCAGGAGCGGCTCTAGAAGAGAGATAGGTAAGTATATCACAGAGACAAGGAGACCTGACTCCTAGCTTAGGAAACACGAAGAACAGGCCCCGCCCACTTGAACATTAAATTCCTTTATACCCTGTACCTGTGTGTTCAATATCCTGTCAGTGGACGCTGGCCCTTTAAGAGAGGGTCAATGACCGCGCGCGCGCCCTAATGCGCATGCGCGAGGCCCTGGTGCCAGAAGCCAGGGCAGGGAGCGGCGAACAGGAGGCAGGGGAGCCGGCCTGGAGTGTAGCTGCCGACGGACGCCGGGAGCGGGGACCGGGACGCCTGGGGATCACAGGTGATGGGGCCTGGAGGCTGAGGAGCGGGGGACGCCGGACAGAGGAGCCGGGGAGCGAGCCAGGGAAACCGGGGAGCGTGGCAGGGGAGCCGGGGAGCGTGGCAGGGGACCCGGTGAGCGTGACAGATGGTAGCCTTCATGGACTCGGTGCCGTATTGTCTCAGATGCAAAATGGACATGAGAGAGTCATTGGCTACGCCAGTAGGTCCCTGCGGGACAGCGAAAGAAACCCACACAATTACAGCTCCTTTCGACTAGAGCTCCTGGCCCTAGTGTGGGCCATGACAGAGAAATTTGCTGGCTTCCTGACAAGAACCAAGATCCAGGTCTGGACAGACAATAATCCTCTGGCCCACCTTGAGAATACCAAATTGGGAGCCTTGGAACAATGTTGGGTGGCTCGCCTTGCAAAGTTTGACTTTACCATCTGTTATCACCCTGCTACCGAAAACGCAAATGCGGATGGGCTGTCGAGTGACGGTGGAGACCCCAGTGGGGGATCTCGATGAACGATTAGAGAAGGAAGAAACGCCAGACTTTAGCAAGTTTGGGCCCTCGGTGGTTGCGTCCCAGTTGAGTAGGCAGGCTTGCACACTGCCCCGGTCCCTGGGGAGAACCAATGAAGAATGGGGACGTGCTCAAGATGCAGACGAAGGGCTGCAACAGATGAAACACTGGGTAACTGAGAAGCGGAAGCCAGACAAACAAGAAAGGGCTAACCTGGACGCCGAGATGAAGAGTGTCTTACACCAGTGGGATAGACTGGAAGTTCGAGGATCAGTGTTATATCGTAAGAGACAACAGCCAAAAGATATAGAAGCAAGATGGCAGGTGGTCATCTCCGGAAAAATGGCTCAAGAGGTAGCTAAGGAAGCTCACGAGTTTGGCGCTCACTTCGGACCTGCAAAGACCTACCAATGGTTACAGCAGTACGTGTACTGCCCCAGGTTGGAGTCTGTGGTGGAAGAGGTTTGCCGGCAATGTCGAGTATGCGACCTCGTTAAAAGCACCGAACAAAGGGCACCCGTTCAGACCATACAGACCAAAGAACCGCTAGAACTGTTGATGATTGATTATCTCCTCGTGGGACACTCCACTCAGGGACTACAATACTGTTTGGTTATGACCGACCATTTCTCCAAGTTCGCTGTAGTCACCCCGACTAGAGATCAGACTGCTGAGTCGGCGGCACGGGCCATCTGCCAAGACTTTATCCGGGTGTATGGATGCCCGAAGCGGATCCACTCCGATCAAGGTGCATGCTTTCAAGGCAAGGTGATGGAGGAATTATGTCGTATGTATGACATCGAGCGATCTCGGACTACACCTTACCATCCCCAAGGCAATGGAGCATGTGAACGCTTCAACCGAACTCTACTTCAAATGCTGAGAACATTAGAGGAAGATAAGAAGGCATGTTGGCCGGATTACCTGGCAGAAGTGGTCTGGGCCTACAATAACCGAGTTCACTCCACTACAGGTTACACCCCATATCTACTGCTGTTTGGAAGAGTTGGGCGAGAAATCATCAAGCTGAATTTGGAGCAGCCAGAGGATTTCATGGAACGAACTGTCACTTCCTGGGTGAAAGAACATCGACAACGATTACAGATGATACGTCGGTTGGCTTGTCAACAGCTACAGAAGAAAGAACATATGAGCCCTAAACCGATTCAAGAGATACCGCTTCAACCTGGAGATCGAGTGTTAGTCAGAGAGAAACGCCCCAAGGGTAAACTGAGTGAAAGATAGGAAGTTCAACCCTACAGAGTAATTGAGCGGGTGTATGCTGACGGCCCGGTCTACAAGGTGCAAATTGAGAATGGAGCATCCGGCCCTAGAGTACTACACAGAAATATGTTGCGACCATGCCAGTCTGAAGCTCTTTCTACGCCAAGATCTCCAGCAGTCGCTGCCCCACTCCCTGAACTTACGTCATCTGTGTGTGAAGTCGATGATGACTGGTGGACAGTCTCCGATGCAGGGGGGAACCCTCAGCCCTCCGGAAACGGAGATCCCATGGATGAGCCACTACCGCCACGGGAAGAAGAGACCAGCCAAGATTCCACTGCAGCTCCCACAGCAAGTGTTCCTCCGGAAGCTAGTCAAGCCGGGTGTTAGGGCCAGATGGACGGGCAGACCCGGGAGGTGGATCCACTGGGCCGAACTCCCCGATGAGGGAAAGGAGTCCGGTAGCCGGAGCACTTTAGGTAGCAGGACAGTCCGTGCACTGGAACACAATGGAGAAGTCCCTGGGACCACGAGGTCACTGATGGTGGTCCGGGTGACGGAGCTCAGGTTCGGAAGCCGTGATGATGTCAGGCGGGGTCCGGAACCGTTGGAGCGAGATGACGGGTCACCGCAGGGAACCGAGATGGTACGGACTGTCAGGATGGCAGATGGGCAGCGTTCGGGGTTCGAGATACAGCAGGACCGGATGGCGATGCAGGATCGGCTCTAGAAGACAGAGAGGTAAGTATCTCACAGAACACAAGGAGACCTGACTCCTAGCTGGGGAAAACACGAAGAACAGGCCCCGCTCCCTTGGACATTAACCCCCTTTATACCCTGTACCTGTGTGCATCATTTCCTGTCAGTGGACACTGGCCCTTTAAGAAAGGGTCAGTGACCGCGCGCGCGCCCTAATGCGCATGCGCGCGGCCCGGGTGCCAGAAGCCAGGGCAGGAAGCTGAGAGGAGGACGCAGCAGAGCCGGCCAGGGACTGGGAAGCCGACGGGCGCCGGGAGCGGGGACCAGGAGGCCTGGGAAGCGCGGGCACTGGAGGCTGAAGAGCGGGGAGCGTGGCAGGTGAGCCGGGGAGCGGAGCAGAGGACCCGGGGAGCGGAGCAGAGGACCCGGGGAGCGGAGCAGAGGACCCGGGGAGCGTGACAGTACCCCCCCCCCACGCCCCCCTCCCCGCAACCGGGACAGGAAGGCACGGATCAGAGGAGTGCCCACGTTCTCCCTGGGCTCCCAGGACCTATCCTCAGGACCATACCCTTCCCAGTCCACCAGGAAGAACTGTCGACCTCGTACGGTCTTCATGGCCACGATATCCCTTACCGCATAGATGTCGTCCTCAGCAATAGGAGGAGGAGCCGGACTGGCGGCAGCGGAGAAGGGACCAAGGACAGCCGGCTTGAGCAGAGAGACGTGGAAGGAGTTGGGTATCCTCATCGTGGCCGGGAGCTGTAGTTTGTAGGAGACCTCATTGATCTTGCCGAGGACTTTAAACGGTCCGATGTAGCGAGGTCCCAGCTTGTAGGATGGGATCTTCAGTCGGATGTATTTGGAAGCAAGCCAGACGAGATCTCCCGGAGAGAAACACGGAGGATCCAGATGTCTCTTGTCTGCGTGTCTCTTCATCCGCAGGGATGCACGTGCAAGGGAGGCCTTAACTGAGTCCCAAATGGTTGTAAAGTCACGGAGTACTGCATCAGCAGCAGGGATGTCCGAGGAAGAGGATACAGGCAATGGGACAGACGGCTGAAGTCCGTAGACGACATGGAAGGGAGAACTGGAGGAGGACTCACTGACGTGGTGATTATGGGAGAATTCAGCCCAAGGAAGAAGCGTGGACCAATCGTCATGATGGGCGTTGACGTAGTGTCGTAAGAAAGAGGTCAATATCTGATTGACCCGTTCCACTTGGCCGTTCGACTGAGGGTGGTAGGCCGAAGAAAAGTCCAGAGTCACTCCCAGATGTTTGCAGAGAGCCCTCCAGAAGCGGGAGGTGAACTGAGTTCCTCTGTCGGACACTATGTGTGATGGAAAGCCATGCAAGCGGACGATGTGATGTATATAGGCGTCCGCGAGTTCCTGGGCAGAGGGTAGTCCAGCCATAGGAACGAAATGGGCCATTTTAGAGAACCGATCCACCACGACCCATATGACTGTGTGTCCGGAGGACAATGGAAAGTCCGTAATAAAGTCCATCGCTATGTGTTGCCAGGGAACTGAGGGTATGGGCAGAGGCAGAAGACGGCCATATGGCAGGTGTTTGGGAGTCTTGTTCCTGGCACAGGAGGAGCAGGCAGAGACAAAAGAGGCGACGTCCGTGCGAAGAGATGGCCACCAGTAATGACGTGCAATCGCACTCCATGTTCTTTTTTGACCTGCATGACCGGCTGTTTTCGAAACATGGCCCCAGTGTAACACTTTTTTCCTGTCAGTCTCAGAGACATAAGTCTTCCCAGGCGGTATCTGGGCCAGGGTGACAGGAGCCACCGGAATGATCTTGCTAGGGCAGATGATGGGTTGGGATGTCTCTTCCTCATGCTCCATGGGCATGAAAGACCTAGACAAGGCATCAGCGCGTACATTCTTGTTCGCGGGTCGGAAATGGAGCTGGAAGTCGAACCGGGCAAAGAACAAGGACCACCTGGCTTGCCGTGGGTTCAGTCGCTGAGCAGTCCGCAGGTATTCCAGGTTTTTGTGGTCCGTGTAAATAATGACTGGGTACACTGTTCCTTCCAGAAGATAGCGCCATTCTTCCAGAGCCAGTTTGACTGCCAATAGCTCTCGGTCACCGATGGTGTAGTTGCGTTCAGGCGCTGAGAAGCTCTTGGAGAAGAAACCGCATGTCACCATCTTCCCGGAGGAGGACTTCTGCATGAGCACTGCTCCGGCTCCCGAGGAGGAGGCATCCACCTCCAAGGTGAACTGGCGGTTTAACTCTGGACTGTGGAGTACAGGAGAGGAGGCAAAGGCTCGCTTTAGAGAGCCAAACGCGGCATCGGCCGCAGGTGACCAGTCCTTTGGATTAGCCCCCTTCTTGGTCAAGGCGGAAAGAGGAGCAGTCAGGGCCGAGAAGTGAGGAATAAACTGGCGGTAATAGTTGGCGAATCCCAGAAAGCGTTGGATTGCCTTCAGTCCAGAAGGAGGAGGCCAGCTGAGAACGGAAGAGACCTTCTTTGGATCCATCTGCAGTCCGGTATCGGTAATGAGGTATCCCAGGAAGGGGAGAGAAGACTGTTCGAAGACGCACTTCTCGTACTTGGCGTACAGACGATTCTCTCTCAGTCTTTGTAGAACCAGTTGCACGTTCTCTCGGTGGGTCTGGAGGTCCGGAGAGAAGACAAGGATGTCATGCAGATATACCACCACACAGACGTAGAGAAGGTCCCGGAACACATCGTTCACTAATTCTTGGAAGACTGCTGGTGCGTTACACAGGCCGAAGGGCATCACGCAGTATTCATAGTGCCCATCGCGAGTGTTGAACGCGGTCTTCCATTCATCCCCTGAGCGGATACGGACCAGGTTGTAGGCACCCCGAAGATCCAACTTGGTGAACACACGAGCTCCTCTGAGCCGATCAAACAATTCGGGGATGAGCGGCAGGGGGTACTTGTTTTTTACGGTGATTAGGTTCAATCCCCAGTAGTCTATACATGGGCGTAGGTCGCCCTCTTTCTTCTTTACGAAGAAGAAGCCTGCTCCAGCAGGAGAGGAGGATCTCCGAATGAATCCCTTAGCCAAGCTCTCTGTGATGTACCTAGACATGGCCCTTGTTTCGGCTGGAGACAGCGGATATATCCGTCCTCGAGGTGGTGTAGTTCCCGGGAGCAGGTCAATGGCACAATCGTAAGGACGATGTGGCGGAAGTACTTCGGACTCCTTCTTATCAAAGACGTCCACGAAGGACCAATAGGCTGAGGGCAGTCCCGGTAGGGACTCAGGAACCGGAGGTCGCCGGATAGGTTGTATGGTCTTCAGACAGTTCTCATGGCAAGAAGACCCCCATCGAGTGATATCACCAGTGCCCCAGCTGACTGAAAGCTCGTGTGTCCGCAACCAAGGAAGGCCCAGCAGGATTTGATGTGACATATGTGGGAGGACGTAGAGAGCGATGTTCTCGGTGTGCAGAGCACCGATACGCAGTTCAAGCAGCTTGGTGATCCAGGAGATGGTGTCAGAGAGGGGTCTCCCATCCACAGAGGCAATCACAAGAGGTTTAGCGAGTGGAGTAACAGGCACCTGGTACTTGTCCACTGTGGCCTGCTGGATGAAATTGCCTGCTGCCCCCGAATCGAGGTACGCCTCAGCCGTAAACCGCGTCTCTCCCGTTGTCACTTGCACAGTCCATGTAACTGGGTCTGAGAGAGTCCCAGCACCTAGGGTGGCCTCTCCTACCAACCCTAGGCTTTGAAGTTTCCCGGCCTCTCTGGACAGGCACGTAGCAGGTGTGTGCCCTCTCCGCAGTAGAAGCAGAGACCCTTGGCGAGCCGCTCTGCTCGACGTTGTTCAGACTGTCGCACACGGTCGATCTGCATGGGCTCATGGACGGAGACACCAGAGGCCGTTGACTGGAGTACGGCGGGCTTCTGTGGAGGAGAGGAATGCCTTAACGGACGTCTCTCACGGGACACCTCTTTGGAGCGCTCCTGAAAGCGTATGTCCACTCGAGTCGCTAGGGTAATCAGGGCGTCCAGGGTGGAGGGTACGTCACGTCCAGCCAGCTCATCTTTGATTCGACCCGAGAGTCCTTCCCAGAAGGCGGCGGTTAGGGCCTCGTTATTCCACCCGAGTTCTGAAGCCAAGGTGCGGAAACGGATGGCGTATTGACCCACCGTCAGAGTTCCCTGACGTAACCGGAGAAGAGATGAAGCAGACGCGGAGGCGCGTCCGGGTTCGTCAAAGGTGCTGCGAAAGGCCTGCAGGAACTCCTGGAGGTTCTTGGTCATAGGGTCCTCCTTCTCCCACAAGGGGTTCATCCACGCCAGTGCCTCGCCCTCTAGGTGAGACATGATGAAGGCGACCTTGGCTTGGTCCGAGGCAAACAAATGTGGCAGCTGCGTGAAATGGAGGGAGCATTGGTTTATAAACCCCCTGCAGGTCTTGGGATCTCCGGCGTACCGGGGTGGTGAGGCCAAACGCAGTCTGGAAGCATCCGAGGAGGCTGCCACGGGAGCGGGAGCCGTGGATTGACTAGTGGAGGCTCGGGATGTTGAAGACGTGACTGCCGCTTGTAGCGTGGTCAGGCGGGTGTCCACGGAAGTCATAAAGTTCAGCATGCGGGTCTGGACTTCACGCTGGCGTTGGAGTTCCTCATGCAAGGCCGCTAGTGCTTCGGCGGGATCCATGGCCTGTTCTTACTGTTAGGGCCAGATGGACGGGCAGACCCGGGAGGTGGATCCACTGGGCCGAACTCCCCGATGAGGGAAAGGAGTCCGGTAGCCGGAGCACTTTAGGTAGCAGGACAGTCCGTGCACTGGAACACAATGGAGAAGTCCCTGGGACCACGAGGTCACTGATGGTGGTCCGGGTGACGGAGCTCAGGTTCGGAAGCCGTGATGATGTCAGGCGGGGTCCGGAACCGTTGGAGCGAGATGACGGGTCACCGCAGGGAACCGAGATGGTACGGACTGTCAGGATGGCAGATGGGCAGCGTTCGGGGTTCGAGATACAGCAGGACCGGATGGCGATGCAGGATCGGCTCTAGAAGACAGAGAGGTAAGTATCTCACAGAACACAAGGAGACCTGACTCCTAGCTGGGGAAAACACGAAGAACAGGCCCCGCTCCCTTGGACATTAACCCCCTTTATACCCTGTACCTGTGTGCATCATTTCCTGTCAGTGGACACTGGCCCTTTAAGAAAGGGTCAGTGACCGCGCGCGCGCCCTAATGCGCATGCGCGCGGCCCGGGTGCCAGAAGCCAGGGCAGGAAGCTGAGAGGAGGACGCAGCAGAGCCGGCCAGGGACTGGGAAGCCGACGGGCGCCGGGAGCGGGGACCAGGGGGCCTGGGAAGCGCGGGCACTGGAGGCTGAAGAGCGGGGAGCGTGGCAGGTGAGCCGGGGAGCGGAGCAGAGGACCCGGGGAGCGGAGCAGAGGACCCGGGGAGCGGAGCAGAGGACCCGGGGAGCGTGACACCGGGCCTGATAGTCAAGATCTTAGAAGATCTCAGAGGTCTACTGCAGGGGTTCCACCAATCCGATATGTTGAACAATGTGCAAGGTCTGCTGTACTGCCATTGTTGTCTCCTCTACAGGTTTGAACCTTCCTTCAAAACACAGTGGGCTCGAAGCTGTGATGGCCGAGGACGACCATCATTAAGTGGGGAGGCATATTGGGGAGTGCTACTGCTATGGACAATAAGAAACACGCTGCCACTTTAAGAGACAGAAACCTCTCCGTGTTGAGGGGTAATGGAATGTTCTGCTCCCCCTGCAGAAAGTGTGCTAATGGACAGCCCGAGTGTAAGAAGAGAAGTGAGTTTCTGTTTTGATTTTAGAAGCATGTGTGTGAAGGAACACACAGCCGGCGTGTCTCAGAGGATTGGAGTTTTTCTTCTGAATCGAGAGAGAGACTCACATATATCAGGGAACCAGCAAGTAATCGGACACAAGAAGAAGATTTTGATCTCCTTAACCCGGCCCAGGAGAAGTGCGCACCTTCAGATGGATCCATGTCCCCAGCATCACTGTGAGTTGAATATTGTGCACATACTAGGGGCTAAAGTAGGCTTCAGTAGGTAGAACACGGCATCCGTGTGGCCCGTTTAGCAGAGGCCAGAGAGGTTACGTGCAGGGTAGCATTGTACCTTATTGTTTTTGTGTTTCTTGAACTTGTAATAGTTGGAGCACCGTGCTATTGAGCGGACCAGCTAGAGAATACAAAAGTGTTGTTAAATCACGTTTTACCACTGTATACCCCGTGCCTGAACCTTCCTTCTCCACATCTTTCCCCGCCTGTTAATAAATACACCCTTGTTGTTCGCACCTCGTCTTGTGTACTGTAACCTACTCTGCACTGCGGTGGTCCTCTCGGCCATCGCTTCATCCTCCTGTTACCAGACCCCGCTTTCCTGACTACCCCTCCATCCATACTATCCGTGAGGTAGTGACCAGTGTTACACAGAGAATACTGATTCTTCACAGTAAATTTAAGTTCCCAATAGTCGATACATAGTCTGAAACCACCATCATTTTTATCATTAAAAAGAAGCCTACCTCTAATGGTGAGGTGACCTGTCGTGAATGGTCTGATAAAACTCTTTTTCGGATTGTTTGCTATATAATCTTTCATGGCCTCATGTTCTGGACAAGAAAGATGATATAGTCTACCCTTCGGAGATGGGAGTTTGGTACCAGATGAATGGGACAATCATAATCTCTGTGTGGAGATAATATGATTTTTCAGATTCTCACACTGAAAATACATCAGCAACATTTCTGCATACATCGAATAAACCATTGGGTATGGCTTTAGATAAGTTCACGGAAAGACATACATTTGTCCTGGCCCTCAGGACTCTATCGTACAGGACCATTCTGGTGTCAGTCAATGACTGGGTTATGCTTACATTACCAAGGCCTACCAAAGACCAACGCTGCGGACATGTTTCCAAGGACATAAAATGAAATGACATAGTGGCACTAGAATCCATGTCCTCTTCCTCTCTGCAGAGGCAGTTTTCAAACTCATTTCATAACTATAAGTTACAAACTTGAAAACATGAAATTCCATAGATTATTTACCGTGTTTTGGGGTGAAATCTTCCTGTACCATACATTTCAGCTGGCTGACATAGCGTCCATTTTTATATGTAACACTTACAATGCAAATTATATTATGTAGTCTTTGAAGTAAGGGTTCTAAGTTAGCAATGAGAGGTAAATATATGTTTGTCAATGATCATGTAGTAATTTTCATCTTTTTTAGCTCAAACATGCTTATTATCAAACACCCAACATGGTGAATTTCTAGTTTTTATTTATCTAAAGGGATAAAAATACAGAAAATGGTACAAATCCCCTCCCTCACCCATTAAAATAAACATAAGATATGTAATAGATATTGCCGCTGCATCTGCTGTGTAATTTCAGGTTTACAGCGAGGTCATGAATAAGCACAGTCTTCACCATACCATTCCTATAATTTGTACTCGTCAGCAAAGGAATGGTGGAGTTAAGGCCGCTTTACACCCTGTGACATCGCTCAAGCGATCTCGTTGGGGTCACGGAATTTGTGACGCACATCCGGCCGCTTTAGCGATGTCGTTGCGTGTGACACCTATTAGCGATTTTGAATCGTCGCAAAAACGTGCAAAATCGCTAATCGGTGACATCCCTCCCTATTCCTAATTATCGTTGCTGCTGCAGGTGCGATGTTGTTCGTCGTTCCTGCGGCAGCATACATCGCTATGTGTGATACCGCAGGAACGAGGAACCTCACCTTACCTGCGGCCGCCGGCAATGAGGAAGGAAGGAGGTGGGCGGGATGTTACGTCCCGCTCATCTCCGCCCCTCCGCTTCTAATGGGCGCCCGCTTAGTGACGTCACTGTGACGCCGAACGAACTGCCCCCTTAGAAAGGAGGCGGTTCACCGGTCACAGCGACGTCGCTAGGCAGGTAAGTAGTGTGACGAGTCTGAGCCATGTTGTGCGCCACGGGCAGCGATTTACCCGTGTCGCACAACTGATGAGGGCGGGTACGCACTCTAGCGATATCGGTAACGATATCGCAGTATGTAAAGCGGCCTTTACACTGACAAGCAAAAGGGTAACAATGTTTTGGACTTTTGACTTTCAGGCTTCATATTTCATCATCCACTACATCTTTGAGCTTGATACTTTTATTTTATAGACATTCATCTTGCCTATCTCATACATAAATGTGACTTGCAACTATTCAACATATGATTAGTTATACAGATTCTTGTCATGTCACAGCATTGTTACTGTATTGCTCCTGGTGCTTAATTTTGTTTTTTGATTCCTACATACTATAAATTATAACCTGTTATCACATTCACTAATAGCTAAGTGTGTTATTATGTTGATTCCCAAGCGAAAATTGACTGATTTGAATCAAGGAGCAGCCATGAAGAAGATTTCCCAATAAAAGAAAAACAGCATCATCTAGTTCATCAATAGTGGTCTCTCAGCCAAGAAAATTGCCAAACTGCAGCATGTGAGTTCCGTGACTGTTGTAAGAATATGATAAGAAGTCCATCCATAAATTCAAAAGTCAAGAGGGGGACATCCAGGCAAAATATCAAAGCTTGTATGCTTCATAATAGTGGGGTCACAGACAACCAGCAGAGCTAGAATCGTCATGAGACGTCGTGAGGATTACATCAGACCTGGGTGTTTTGGGGGTAAACAAAGTGGTGAAAGAGGGATTTTTTGTATTTAATTTCAAATAAAGGATTTTTTGGTGTGTTTGTGTTTATTTCTTTTCACTTACAGAATAGTAATGGGGGGTCTCAGACGCCTCCCATTACTAATCTAAGGCTTAGTTTCAGCTGTCAGCTGACATTAACTTCTTATTATCCTGATTGCCACCACACCAGGGCAATCAGGATGAGACTGGTAAAGTGCTGGGATTGTCACATCTAATGGATGCAGCAATTCTGGGCAGCTGTAGGATGTTATTTTTAGGCTGGGGGCCAATAAGCATGGGTCTCCCCAGTCTAAAAATACCAGCTCCAAGCTATTGGGCTGTATCATAGCTGGGTATCAAAACTCTGATGACCACATGCCGTTTTTTTATAATTATCTATTTAAATAAGTAAAAAAAAAAAAAAGAAAAAAAAATAGCCGCATGCGGTTCTTCTTATTTTGGTACACAGCCAAGATAAGTACATGGCTGGGGGCCGCAGTCTGTAGCTGTGGGCTTTATTATGGCTGGTTTCATAATATGGAGGACCCTATGCCAATTTATTTATTTATTTATTTACTTATTGTTTAATCTACAGTGACCCGCAGACAGGGTCTGTGATTGGTTAGAGACAGATGCTGTCACACAGGGTGGGTGCAAGTCTGACTGCAACCAAACACAGACATGTGGAATGCCGGTGGACAGAGAAAGCAGTAAACATGGATTAGCAACAATGAGCGGCCCCAGAAGTGGAATGAATGGCCACAGGAGCAGTTACAGTTGCGCTGGAGATTCGGTAAGTATTAAGCGTTTGCTCCAATTCCCCTAACCATTAAAGTTTCCTCCACCCACATCAAGCTCTGTATAGACATTGTATATTGACATTGAAGTGTTAGTCAAAGGATGGGGGCGTGTCAGACTACCAGGCACAAGCGAATGTAGTCCAGCAATGACAAGGTCCTGGTGTTAAAACAAACATAGCTAGTAAGCAACACCATGGACTTTGATAAGAGAGGCATTGTTAATTTCTTTTTTTAACCCTTACACCATGCTGTCTTTTGAACACATAGCAAAAATCTGCTGACAGATTCCCTTTAAGCTTTCATGATTATGTTGTTTTTTTTTTATTAAACCACTAAGAGATGTTGATTAATTATTTTTAAACAGTAATACATTGAAGACTAACAGGCACCTATCTATAAGGGAATGCTAAGAGTACTATGCTAGGGTCTGTACTGGAGATACCTATTGAGGTCCATGTATCGCTGTACGGGTCAGTGCTCATTATTAATATTAAGCAACGTGTTAATAGGGAAGGTTCACACAACCATAATGCGGAATTATTTACTCATCTGTATCACAGCCACAGTTCCTGCCCCCATGGTCCAAACCAACAGCATGAACATAAAGTAGTTGAGCAGCAGAGAAAAATAATATCAATTAAATAAATACCAAATATAATTAATATACATTTATTTATTTTCAAAATAAAAACATTTCTTCTCTTTATAATTACAGAGGTCCATGGCTCCTAACATTGTACAATCTTATCAATTTCCAGTGATATTACAATGCTTCATTTACAGGATAAAGTAGAAGAAATCTCATCATCCTGGTGGAACTTGTGCTTGATCTGCTTGGCTTTGTCCAGTTTAGGGTGAGATGCAAACTGAACCCCAAGACGGAGCTGCTTATTATATACATGAATTTGCAAACCTGGAGTAAAAGGAAAATATGTGACAATACCGGCCAAATCAGCAAAATCAGCTGAAAGCCACAAAGTCCAATCCTCTAAAGGAGTCTAGCTTAACACATTCATTTCTTCTTGTAAGTACTTAACGTGTTATATGCAATTAGAATAAAAATCTGTTTATTGGAAATGAAATTATAAGTTCTGTACATGAAAACTCAATCTTAACATTCATTAGAATTCTAGCGCATTATATTTACTATGGCTTCTCATTGATACTAATGTGTTGGGTTATAACAATTGCAGCCTTGTAAGAACCCTATGTAAGACAGTAGAAACATTATTTGGCTAAACGCCATGTTTCCTTTAAAATATAATTGTTCAGATTTATCAAAGCTAAAGAAGAAATAATTTAAGTAAACCAACCAGGTTATGGCTTTTCCAGAAATGACATCTGAAATCTGTTCCATTTTCTATATTGCACTTGATCCATAAATCTATCCCAGTGTATACTGATAGGACATGAGTCACATCCAACGCATTTTTGCAATAGAGAATAAAATGGTTTGCTCCCACAGCAAAAATGCAGCAGATTTTCCAATATGTAGTCACTTGATGAAAATCTGATACATTAACATCATTGGACCATGAGACTTAAGGCTGCTTTACATGCAGCGACATCGCTGCAATAGCACCCGCCCCCGTCATTCGTGCATCACGGGCAAATCGCTGCCCGTGGTGCACAATATCGCATGTACGCGTCACACATACTTACCTTCCTAACAATGTTGCTATGGCTGGCGAACAACCTCTTTTTTAAAGGGGAGGTTCGTGCGGTGTCACAGCTACGTCACACAGCAGGCAACCATTAAAAGTGGAGGGGCGGAGAGCAGCCGCATGAAAGTCACGCCCACCTCGTTGCTGGAGGACGCAGGAACGCTGTTGTTCGTCGTTCCCGGGGTGTCACACGTAGCGATGTGTGCTGCCTCAGGAACAACGAACAACCTGCGTCCAGCCCCAGCAATGATATTTGGAAAATGAACGACGTGTCAACAATCAACGATTTGGTGAGTATTTGGGATCGTTAGCGGTCGCTTGTAAGTATCACACGCAATGACGTCGCTAACGAGGCCGGATGTGCGTCACGAATTCCGTGACCCCCCAACTGACATCTCATTAGCGATGCTGTTGCGTGTAATGGGGCCTTAAGAAATCTTATGCACATGGCGAAAATTGACCAATGCTGTGGATTATACATCCACAGTTTATCAATGTATCCTTAATATGTCATTGTTTTTTTCACACTTTGCTATCCATAGGTGAAATGAGCAACTTCTTTGCAGTGTTATCTTTGCCTTCATCTCTACTGAGAGAGGTTGACTACTTGGGGACAGACTCCCAAGGTAAGGCAATGATGTAGCAGATGTGATGGGCACCATGTGTCCAAGAGAATGTATAAATCAGAACGTGTACTCTAGTTTTAATCAAGTTTTTTTGTTAAATACATTTTTAAAAATGTAATATATGCTTTATTTTTCATAATCACGATCTGTATAAAAAAAAATCCAGAAATGTTGTAATTTTCACACTGGCCTCCAATAAAGATGATATAGTGAACTCCAAAGGCTTGCTCAACTTTAGTCTCCTAGACCTGGGATGTCAAACTCAAATACACAGAGAGCCAAAGTTAAAAACATGAACAAAGTTGTGGACGAACCTAGTTGTGGACCCGGTATAGTCCTCAATACAGAATAATGGGCCCCATAGTCCTCCATACAGAATAAAGGGCCCCACATAATCCTCCACACAGAATAATTTGCCCGACATAGTCCTCCATACAGAATAATGAGTCCCACATATTCCTCTATACATATTAATGGGACCAAATGGTCCTCCATCCAGAATAATGTCCCCAACATAGTCCCCCATACAGAAAAATTAACCCCACATAGCCCTCCATACAGATTAATGGGTCCCGCAGTAATCCATACAGCATAATGGTCCCCACATAAACCTCCATACAGAATAATGTGCCCCATATAGCCCTCCATACACAAGAATAAGTCCAACATAGTCCTCCATAAAGATTAATGGACCCCAAATAGTCCTCCATAAAGAAAAATGTCCCCAACATAATCCTCCATTCAGAATAATCGGCCTCACATAGTTCATCACATAGAATAATGGGCCCCACATAGCCCTCCATATAGATTAATGGGCCCCACATAGTCCTCCATACAGAATAATGGGCCCCACATAGTCCGCCATACAAATTAATGGGCCCCACATAGTCCTTCTCACAGAATAAGGGGCCCCACATAGTCCTCCACACAAAATAATGAGTGCCAAACATGGGAGGCCAAATAAAATTAGTCTGCAGGCCAGATTTGGCCCACGGGTCAGAGTTTGACATATGTGATTTAAACTCATACTTCGTATTCTTTCAGGAAAAACATATCAACATTAGCAGTAAAAGACTGATTCAGGCCCTGTTTAGATGTATTTAAGTAATGAGTATACTTTGATGAGGGCTTAGGTCATTGTGGAGGGAGAGGGATCAGCAGACTGACATTACCTAAAAGAGCAACAATTTCCCACTCATCCTCCATTATTATGTGGCAATTCGGGATTGTAATTCAGTTACTGAGGCGGGATAGTTTATTTTGGCCAATTTGCAGAATCCAATTGTCATGTCATTGTAGCGGGCAATTGGGGAAGTTCCTCAAAGTTGGTTGATGTGGTTGATGGCAGATAGGTGGAGGTGGGAGCTCGCAAGGTTCTGTACTGTCCAGGTGGACTCAATTATATTATGGCAGGTAGTGGAACTCCCAGGTTAAGGGATTGAGGAGCCCACGTGTAGCTCATGATTAGAATGCTAGGTTGCTTAACAGATGCTGGTGGCAAAAGGGCTTGAAGTAATACTAGCTGAGCAGGAATATATATATATATATATATATATATATATATATATATATATATATATATATATATATATATATATATATATATATATATATATATATATATAAAAATATATTTATATATTTTCCAACAGATGTGAGGGGGTTTTTAGGATCCTTTTCCCTCATTAGATGGGGGTTAGTGTTATTTATGTTGTTATTTTAATAAAGGCTGATGTGAGCAGTTTCATTCATCTCAGTGTAGCCTCTTTATTTTAAGGGACGATAGAGGTAATATCAGGTAGTGACTCTCCAATACCCTTCATAAGGTCAACTTAAAGGGAATTTGTCTCCAGATTTTTGCTACTTCATCTGACAGCCATATGATGTAGGCAAAGAAATTCTGAAACTAACCATGTTTATCTTAGATTACAGGGTGCAGCAGTTCTGACTTTATCTCAGAATTGAGTGTAGCAGAGCTGGGAGCTGCCCCACTCACACCAGGCTCTCTATAGAGATTGAGTATTGACGGTGGTGTCAATCACAGCAGAGGGCATGGCGAACTTCTCTATAAATGCAGAGCAGTCACACCAATGTTTATATCAGAGTAATTAAACCTTTAGTATGTGTAAACGATAGCTTGCACGCAGATAAGAGAAACACAGATGTTTTTTTTCTTTTTTAACTCTTGCAGCATGCTGTCCTCAGCTTTCATTGCAAAATCCTGGTGACAGATTCCTTTCAAGAAAGCCTAATGTTTGCACTTTCTAATATTGTCTACAAAAATTGGGGCTAGGGAGGGCCCATCCATAAAGGAGGTTGTGGGCGAATTACACAACCTTCTGAAGTGGGAAAAACTAGAAGCGGAGAGGGATAAAGATGGGTTGACAGCCAAGTTTTTTGTGAGATGGAGACATTTTATTGAAAGCCAATTCACACAGGGAGAAATAATTAACCTGATGGCACCTTTTGTTCACTCGGAGTGGTATATCCTGAGCGATATCCAGGACAGCCTGGGTAAACTGAGAATCACCTAGGAGGGGGCTCTGGCGGGAGGGGGAGACGAGATGGTTGGGAATACCAAGACACGCTAGCAAAATTGAAATCATTCAGGGACGACACAGAGATTTAACGAATTGTATTGCATATGTTATATTATATTTCATTACCTCTGTTTTGGTTTAATGTTACTGTATACTATCTTAAATCGAACAGCAACATGGAACTCCAAATTGGGGTATCACCCACCTCTATGTCACATTTTGTCAGACGAATGTTCTTTTTTTGCAATGATACTTGTCATGTTTTTACAAATTTGAAAAATCAATAAAAAACGTTTTGGAAAAATTGGGGCTATATCTGGTTTATTTTGTCTGTGGGAGATAAGAAAATTATAATTACGTATTTAGCAAACTTGGTGTGATATAAATATGAATTTCTGAAAATTATACTACTGTATTTGAAATAGTAATATATGACAAATATACAGAAAATTCAACAATTGGAAAATCCTTTGCTTTAAAAAATATATATTTAAGAGCAATTTGGACTGAACAAAGTTAGGTTCACATTTCTATAACTCCACTGAGCTGAACTACCATTATTATTTATTCTATGTCCATCACTTACCACTTGAATATTATAATAATAGAGAGAAATCTGCTTTGCAATTTTAGAATTATTACTAACCAAAAATCAAAAATTAATATAACATAAATATACCACATAATAAATCCTTTACCACCCTGCAGGCATCTTTTACATAATTAAATACAATAAATGAAGGATTTACAAGAGATAAATTTGACAAGCTTAATATTAAGCAGAACGTGCTGATCATACATCACAATTATACAGTGAAAATAGTTTTTCACTTCAATAATTTGTCAAGTCAAGATGTCACCAGTGAATTTTTGGGGCTACATACTCTGCCTGTTATACAGAAAAAGGTAATTTTATACAAAATGTTAAAAAAAAATCTCTTTAAGGCCTGTTTCACACGTCAGGGAAAAACACAGACGTTTTTCACTCACGTGTAAAAGACACATATTTCCCTCCGTTTCCTGTGATTCACGGCACACGTGGGTTGTCCATGTGCTATCCGTGATATGTGCTCCGTCATCCGTGATTGCACATGGAGATAAACTCACCTGTCCCCGCTCC
Organism: Anomaloglossus baeobatrachus; assembly: GCF_048569485.1. Classification (NCBI taxonomy): domain Eukaryota; kingdom Metazoa; phylum Chordata; class Amphibia; order Anura; family Aromobatidae; genus Anomaloglossus; species Anomaloglossus baeobatrachus. The sequence goes on along the minus strand of NC_134354.1, from coordinate 112,826,613 downwards.
TGCTGTCCGTGGTGCTGAACTCTTCGGCTCTGCTGTATTTCCGTCCCCGCTGCAGCTACTTCCGGGTCGGCTGTGGCTGCATACATGAATATGCATGAGACTAATTAGCCGGCTCTGAAGCAGCAGCCAGCAGAGGCCGGAGAGAGCAGTGCTGGAGAAGGTGAATTAAAAATGCTTTTTATTTTCAATGTCCGTGTTTTTCTGGTACATGTTTCACGGATCACACCATAGTGTGGTCCATGGGTCATCAGTGATGCCAGAAGAAAACGGACATGTCTCCGTGCGGAAATCATGTGTGTATGCCGCACAGAGACACGGTCAGTGAAAAATCACTGATGTGTGCGCAGACCCATTGATTATAATAGATCTGAGTATGTCCGTGATTTTGGTACGTATAAAAACTAGCACATATGTACTAGAATCACTGACATGTGAAAAAGGTCTAACGGAGTCTTCCATGGTATAGAAAGTGCGGTAATTAAGAAAAAAAGAACATGTCATTACAAATAAGATCCTAAATACCTTTAATTAGTAAATCACATTCTTTTGTAAAACATGAAAAAAATGTTGCCATCTTATTACATTGACAGGAACCTGTCCTAGTATGTTAATAGTAAAGGTACCTGTGAGCATGTACAGTAGGAAGCTTTGCTGCTGTGACCTGAAAATAACCTATACCTTGTACTATCTGTCACCTATCTGCTGTTAGCAGCCTCTATTCACCATAGCACCCCTGGTATCTCCAGTATTAGATCAGAAAGACAGAGTGGACAACAGGGCAAGTGGCCTCTTATTATATGAGCACCCATAGAATCCCCAGTTTTATATCAGACAGTTTAGTGGATAGCAGTGTGAGCAGCCTCTTCTTATTCCAGTACCTCTAGTATCTCCAGTATTAGATCAGAAAGGAAAGACAGAATAGACAGCAGTGTGAGAAGCCTATTCTTACCTTAATACTCCTGGTATATCCAGTATTAGATCATATAGACAGGGTGGACAACAGTGTAAGAAGTCTGTTCTTACCTCAGCAACCCTGGAATCTCCAGTGTTAGATCAGATAGACAGGGTGGAAACAGTGTGAGCAGTTTCTTCTTATCTCAGCACCCCTTGTATCTCCAGTATTAGATCACATAGATAGGGTGGAAAGCAGCATGAGCAGCCTCTTCTTACATCAGCACCCTTGGTATCTCCAGTATTAGATCAGATACACAGGGTGGAAAGCAGTATGAGCAGCCTCTTCTTACCTCAGCACCCCAGTATCTGCAGTAGCAGATAGGCACATCTTCCTTCACATGAAAAAGTTGGGGAGTTGGGGGGGGTGAGGGTGAGTCTCCTACTGCACATGCTCACAGGCTGCTGTCCTAGTAACGTTTTATGATAGGTTTCTGTCAGTATAACAAAGCAGTGTAACAAGCGTAATTTGCTAATTAAAGGTATTTAAAAATCTCTTTATAATGTAATCAAAATGTAATTTTTTTGTATTCCCAGAAAACCTTTAATGAAGTTGCCCTAGGTTAAATTGTGTTTTCTAAGGACATACTACAAAAAAGTGCAAGAATCATTTCAGAGAACTTCTATTAAAAGTTTCAGTGTATATTAGGTCCATTAGTGAATTTTTTACATATTAAAGAGAATTTGTGAGGTAAATTTTATTAATGAAACCATTCTTATGACTATATAGATCCTAGAACAAATATACAAGTGATACCTGTAATACATTGTGCCGTGCTGAGTGCAGAAACAGTCTTCATTACTCTAAATCTAGATTGATAGCTCTTTCAGAGGACGGTGGCATCAGACACAGCACCAATACACTTTTGCGCTAATTTGCATGTGGTTTGAAGCTTGATTTCTCAGTGTTGGCACCTTAGATTACTAAACAACACATTTTTATTTTTGTTTTAGGTACAGCCATACCACTGGTTTCATTAGTAAAATCGTCCTGAATTCCTGATACCTTATATACTCGAGCATATGCCGAGTTTTTCCAGCCCATTTTTTCAAGCTGAAAACGCCTCCTTTGGCTTATACTTGAGTGAGGATCCCCCAAAAAATTATTCTCACCTGTCCGCTATTCCTATGGTGACCTCTTAACTGCTTCTTGCGGACCGCAGGCAAAATATACCCCTTGGTGATCGCTGCCGGTGCAGGAACCACCGCTGTTGTCTTCAGCACTTTACTTCAGTTGAATGCTTTACGGCGCCGCAAAGCATTCAAGTGGAGTAAAGCGCTGACGACAACAGCGGCGGTCCCTGCACCGGCCGTGATCACAGAGGGGTCTATTGTGCCTGTGGTCTGGAAGAAGCAGTTAAGAGGGCACCACGTGAATAAAGGACAGGTGAAAATAATGTTTTTGTGTGTGTGTATGTGTGTGTGTGTGTGTGTGTATTTATATGTGAACAGTGTCAAAATAGGGGACAAGAAAGGGACCGGAAGAATATGGGCACATTACTACAGGAGACAATATGGGCATTTTACTACAAAGGGGACAATATGGGCACATTACTACAGGAGACAATATGGGCACATTACTACAAGGGTACAATATGGGCACATTACTACAAGAGGACAATATGGGCACATTACTACTGGAGACGATACGGGCACATTACTACAGGAGACGATACAGGCACATTACTATAGGAGACAATATGGGCACATTACTACATTACTACAAGAGGACAATATGGGCACATTACTACAGGAGACAATATGGGCACATTACTACAAAGGGGACAATATTGGCACATTACTATAGGAGACAATATGGGCACATTGCTGCAAGGGCACAATATGGGCACATAACCACAAGATGACAATATGGGCACATTACTACAAAGGTGACAATATGGGCACATTACATTTTATTTGTATCAATTATTATGTTTGAAATTTACCAGTAGCTGCTACATTTCCCACCCTAGGCTTATACCCGAGTCAATAAGTCTCAGTTTTTGTGGTAAAATTAGGGGTCTCGGCTTATACTCGGGTCAGCTTATTCTTTTAGGTTTGTTTTTGATCTATGTAGTCATTGTTCTAAAAGCCTCCATCATGTACTTCATAACAAAGTGTCAGCACGTACAGATCATTTGGTAGTTCTCTCGCTGCCATTTATCCTTCAACATAGAATAAAACAATAACCATTAGCGTCCAATCAATGTTCCCTGATGACCAATACAATTAAAAGGGTTGTCAAGTAATTAATAAGTAATTAAATATTTCTAATCTAGACTTCATACTTCTACTGCTGCCGCCTTTTAAATGCCATACTACAGTATATGGTGTCCATTGAATTGAATTGGAGACTATTTATTTCTATGCATGACGGGGAGCAGCTGATTGCAGCACTACAATGATATAAAGAGAGCAGATCTATATGTATTACCTGGCCATATGGCCCGAAGTTGCTGATACTGTAAGACATCATCTTCACCCCCTTTAGTATAAAAATTGCTTAAACTTTACAATGTAGTTCCTTTTCAACTTAGTTCTTCTGTTGTTTTTAATATGAATGTAATATCAGAAAATGACCTTTTGTTTTAATCAGGTTTTTGTGTTACATGTATTAAAAAAAAAAAAAAAAAATATATATATATATATACATATATATATATATATATATATATATATATATATATATATATATATATATATATATATATATATATTGATCCTGCAATTCTCACCCTGGCCACTGGGGCTTTAATAGACTGTTCTGTCAGAAAGAGTTTTCATCAGGCTCCTTATCATCAGAGGCAGGATTACAATGATAGGCAACACCTTTATACCCAGCTGATATCACAAGATCCACCAGTCACAATAGATGAGTCTCCATAGGCCCTGCCCCTCTATCTTTAAGAATGACTACTGCACTGGCTTTTTTGGCACTGCAATACAAAATACAGGGTTGGGGTCTCTCCACTGTGAGCATTTACATGTGTTATTTCCTAAAACAATGGGAAGATAATGTCTAATAATGGGTGAATATTGCAAGATTTCATATATATATATATATATATATATATATATATATATAGTACAGAACAAAGGTTTGGACATACCTTCTCATCTCTAGAACAACTATTAAGAGGAGACTTTGTGCAGAAGGCCTTCATGGTAAAATAACTGCTAGGAAACCACTGCTAAGGACAGGCAACAAGCAGAAGAGACTTGTTTGGGCTAAAGAACACAAGGAATGGACATTAGACCAGTGGAAATCTGTGCTTTGGTCTGATGAGTCCAAATTTGAGATCTTTAGATCCAACCACCGTTTCTTTGTAGAAAAGGTGAACGGATGGACTCTACATGCCTGGTTCCCACCGTGAAGCATGGAGGAGGAGGTGTGATGGTGTGGGGGCGCTTTGCTGCTGACACTGTTGGGGATTTATTCAAAATTGAAGGCATACTGAACCAGCATGGCTACCACAGCATCTTGCAGTGGCGTGCTATTCCTTCCGGTTTGCGTTATATATATATATATATATATATATATATATATATATTGACAAACATGTACATGCATTGAACCCAAAATCTTGATTTAAGCAATAGGTCGTTTTCTGATGACACATTCCCTTTAAGGACTACATGAAAATCCATACAATGAGCCTATAAACATTTAGCATGAGTAACAATCAATGTAAGCAGTGGGTTCACAGGCAATTCTGAAGGATTCAATGGAACCTGACTGCTGATTCATGAATCAGACATTGGCTCTGTAATTTCAGTAAACTATATTTTACTTTAAACAGTTTAGCATTTCAGAGAAAACATATAATTAGCAGCCAGCTGGGAAGCAGGCGGCCAGGCTGACAAGTCCAAGATGACCATCTCCTTCTTTCCACCGCCCTCCCCTTGAGGTCTCCATGGACCGGCTTATTGAACTAATAACCCTAGCTGCATGGTACCTGGCAACTAAATGTATGTTTCAGAGTAAAACATGCCTGGCTGAAATGACAGCACCAGTTTTAGATTCCTGACAATTTATTTATTTTTTAAAATGGGTCTTGTTTCAGTGCAGTCAGTGAACAGGTGGTCGGAATTCAGTCCACCTCTTCACAGACAGCACTAGCGCCTCACATCAAGAGACGAGGATGCAGGTCCTATTGGAGTGACTAGCATCACTTATACAGTTACAACATATCCTGTGGAAATGACATCCACATGTAAAAAGATGTAAAAGATGGGAATACCCCTTTAAAGGGAATCCGTCAGCAGGTTTTTGCTATGTAATTTGAGGACAGTATGATGTAGGAGTTAAAAGACAAAACGCAACTGTGGCACTCTTATCTGTTTGTGAACTATTGTTTACTTAAACTAATGGCTTTATTACCTTGTGTTAATACTGCAGGACTAGAAACTCATGTGCATGGCAGTCAGACATGCCCCCTGCTGTGATTGACACCTCACAGTCAATGCACAATCTCTACTGAGAACCTAGTGGGGTCAGGACAGCTCTCCCAACTCAATTCTTTCATTATGTGAGACGGCTGCACCCAGTAATCTATGTGATACACCATTGGATTCAGAATCTCTTTGCCTACATTATGTTGTTGTCAGATGAGGTAGCAAAAACCTGCTGACAAATTCCCTTTAAGTGCCATACACCTTAGCTAATAGTCACCCGAACAGCTATTTCAAGTTCTGATTCCCCAATACACACACGCCTTTCTTGGCAGAGCATTCATGTGTTCTGTTTGGGGAGAATGGACTAATCTGCTATGTGGTAACTGAGCTAATCTTCAAGTGAGCCAAAAAAAGTAGGTGTTGTAATTCAAATATTTATTTAGTTTAAATCTGAAGTGTATCATACACATTAGATGGTTGCCAAATTCCAAAAACTGTGTATAGTGGAGGCCAGACCAAGATCATGACCATTCCTACATTAGAGAGACCTACATAATGCCCAACAATGCATATCTACATGTACTACAAGATTACTGCTGGTTAGACAAATGCAGAACCACAGTAAAATGATTACTTACTACAATAAGCAGCAATCCAATGAATAAGTGTTAAGCGGGCTTTAAACGCTGCGACAGCACCCGCCCATGTCGGTGGCACGTCACGTGGTGATCGCTGCTGTAGTGAACAATCTCTACGGCAGCGTCACACGCAATTACCTCTTCACCGATGTCGCTGTGGCCACTGAACAATCTCTCCTTTTCAGGGGGAGGTTCGTTCGGCGTCACAGCGACGTCACTAAGCGGCTGCCCAATAGAAGCGGAGGGGTGGAGATGAGCGGCTGGAACATCCCGCTCACCTCCTTCCTTCCTCATTGCTGGCGGCCGCAGGTACGATGTTGTTCGTCGTTCCTGCGGTGTCACCCGTAACGATGTGTGCTGCCGCAGGAACGATGAACAACCTGCGTCCTGCAACAGCAAAGATATTTGGGATTAGAACGACGTGTCAACGATCAACGATATGGTGAGTAATTTTGATCGTTAACGGTCGTACATGCGTTTCACACACAACGATGTCGATAACGAGGCCGGATGTGCGTCATGAATTCCGTGACCCCAACGACATCTCGTTAGCGATGTCATTGCGTGTAAAGCCCGCTTTACTCTATGAGAGGCATTCTGACCATGATACCCTCATTGTGAAAAACAGTATGATGCTTTGGCCGAATATAAACGTTTAAAAACTTCAACTCATTGATCACGGCAATTTACCACAAAATCCACAATATATATACATAACTGGAAAGTTTAGGCCCATTAAACTGGGCAGTAAACAGATGGAGCTGAATGGATTTCCACTAAATTATCCAGTTGTCTATGCTCCTCCTTTCATTGCCATCATGTATGCAAACTAAGGAGGACCCATGATATTTTCTCAAAATAAGTAACAACCATTAAGTAACCGAAACCTATAACACTGAAAATACTGTAAGATCTCAGCCCGATCCTTCCTACCAGTACAACAGATTACTTACGATTCAGCCGATTCATTGGTTGCCTATAATATAACTGTATAATAGTGAAATCCTGATGATTTCACCATTCAATTTTTCTACTTAATCACCAAACACCAGGAAAAAAAAATAACAACTTGTGCAAAATGCGTATTTACAAAAAGTGTCATTGAAGGTCTGATACTGGAATCAGTCCGTGAAATATTGGAAGAAACTTAATCTATCAGTGTAATATTTTTGTTTGTTTTTTTGTCCAGTTTTCTCTTCCCTTGATTTTGTAAGGTTTATAGAATTTTGTATCTTGCTAATTCATTACTCGCATTGAGGATATTTAATTCTCAAAATTTCACAGTGATGTTGTTCGTGATCGTTGTAGCTTTGTGACTGTGACTTCTCTTGAAATTATTTTGCATCATTGCCCATCTGTAGTGTTGGCCCACGCTGGGAAAGTATCCAAATTGAACATGGGACGGCCCCAACTGTTGATGGCTATGGCTGTGCATAAGATACCAATAATATTCATCATAATGCCAGTCCTCACCTAAAAACAAGAGAAATATAAGATGATATTTTGTGGACAAAAGATGTTAGAAAACACATTGAAACAGATTTACTAAACTGATTCTGGCTTAGGCCTCTTTCATACGTCCGTGCAAAACACGTTTTGCACGGTCCGTGGTGTAGGTGCGTATCTGTGTGCGTGTGTCTGTGTGTGTGTTCACCATGTGCTGTCAGTGTGCTCTTCATGTGACATCCACATAACACACGGACAGCATGAACTTCTATAATTTCCTGTCCGGTACTGCTGTTGCTTCCGGTCCGCGGTGCAGTGCATATGTAATGAGCGGGGCCTGGAAGCAAGTGGCAGCAGTGCTGGAGACATCAGCGGTGATTGTAGAAAAGCATTTTATTTCACATACACGTGGTTTTCTCCGGTATGTGTCACACTGATGTCATACGGATAGCATCATTGTGTGGTCTGTGTGACACCCGTGCTGCCGGAGAAAAACTGACATGTCTATGTGTGGACCACACGGACATATGTATGCTCCACACGGACACATAGTCCATGTGAAAACACACAGCTGTGTACAGACCCATTGATTTTAATGGGTCTACATGTGTCCATGTCCCCGTTACGTGTGAAGCAGATACTTTTGCTAACTAAGGGGTGTGACTAGAGATGAGCGAAACCAATGTTCATTGTTTGAAGTACGTACCGAACACAGTCTTTTAAAAAAAACAACAGAGTTTGGATTTGGACTTCCGGTGTTTTACGTGTGCATACCAGCTCTGTGCTCAGGTACGCTCGCTCGGTGGTCAGTCCAGTGTGAGCCACTTGCAGTGTTTCAACTGCTCGTACTGAATGTAACAACAGCATGATCAGATGTAGTGTGCATCACACAAAAAAAAAATAACTGGCTGCATGTGGTCGGAGACCCGAACTGCCAATCAGTGACTTTAAAACAAGTTCAGGTCAAGAACCAAACTTTAAAAAAGTCCGGCTGTAAACCACGAAACTGAAGTTCCAAAAGTCCGCTCATCTCTAGGTGTAACCCACCCAAAATGGGGGTGGGGAATTTCTTATCGGGAAAGGGTGTGACCTACATGGTGTCACTGTACACTGTATTATGGAGTAAATTATTACCATAAACTGAGCCGACTCATAGGTGGACTAAACTTGGACGAGACAGTCAAAAGATTCACCAAATTTATTAAACACAGTGTTAAGTTTTAAAAGAAAAAAAGAAAAAAAGGAACCGCTCACCATTCAGAAGGTATGCCTGTATGCCCCTTTGTAGTAAAGTCCTCAGGATCCAAGCACGATATAAGGAAGCCAACCACACAATACGTAGAACCACAAGGGAAAAATTATCAGCTAGGAATTCCAATCTGACATGTTCAGTGGTTAAATTTGAGGACAATGCGTTTCGGCGGCAATGCCTTCCTCCGGTCATGCCAGTGTATCGGAATTTTAATGGAATATTAAAAGTTAATTTTTATATATTTCCCGTGGATTCCTAGCTGATAATTTTTCCCTTGTGGTTCTACGTACTGTGATAAGTTTGGTGCATAGACTGTGTAAACACACCAAAGACCACAATAACCATATAGGGCCTCTATTGCATGAAATCAATATAAACACCAAGGAAGAATATGCAAGCCATATTGTATAATGCAAAAACACTTCATCTTTATTGACAATTAATATTTAAAACACATAACAATAATGGATCAGCCCAGGAGGGACAGATGGAATAATGGGGAACACCGGGGACTTGTTGTTCTATCATAAATGGATAACCATATATGGGTAATATGAAATGTTACTTTGTATCAGAAATCCTTCAAACCTGCAAACCTTATCCCAATAGTAAACATTAAGTAATGTATAAATTATAACAAGAATACAGTTTGCAGTATCTATATATTACTCCATGTAACATGCAACATAACATTACCAAAAGTCCAAAAGCGTAAGACTGCCACGGCATCCCACAGACACACTGACGCGTGTTTTGCACCTAAACGTGCTTCGTCCACCATTCAGAAGGTATGCCTGTATGCCCCTTTGTAGTAAAGTCCTCAGGATCCAAGCACGATATAAGGAAGTCAACCGCACAATACGTAGAACCACAAGGGAAAAATTATCAGCTAGGAATTCCAATCTGACATGTTCAGTGGTTAAATTTGAGGACAATGCGTTTCGGCGGCAATGCCTTCCTCCGGTCATGCCAGTGTATCGGAATATTAATGGAATATTAAAAGTTAATTTTTATATATTTCCCGTGGATTCCTAGCTGATAATTTTTCCCTTGTGGTTCTACGTACTGTGATAAGTTTGGTGCATAGACTGTGTAGCCAAACTTACTATTTTCTAAAAATTAGACAATTTTTTGTAAATCTTCCCCATTTGCTGCCTTTAGTATTTACAATGATTTATGGTATTCCCATGATATAGTAGATCATTTGCGTAAGATCATGGGGGTCCAATATTTGAGACCTAAACAAGAACTTTGGAAACTTGTCTTTTGCACCAATAAATAGCATCAAAAAAGCGTACAGTTTTTCTACTTTTTTGCCTCTTATTATATGTGTGCCCGGATATTAGTTTTTTGATTTTTGACCTTTTTATTCTGTGACACCAACCTACTACAGTTGAGCCAGATTCTATCTTCTCTCCCATTATGTGAGACAGATTAACATTTTGATGGTGGAAAAGAGTATTGTACACATACAGCAGAAGTCTGCCCTCACAATATGGAATTGGCTCAGGAAAAAAAACAAAACAGCAGTGGAATTGCTGGGGATTGGTTTTTTTTCAATCTTTTACTATTTGGATTTTTTTTCCTCATAGCACATTATATTGTAAAATGAATGTGTCATTCAAGATTACAAATCATCTCTCAAAAATTGAGCATTAATATAACTATGTCGATGGAGATATAAAAAATTAATCTCTTCGGGAAGACAAGAAAAAATAAAATAAAGTGCAAAAATAAGGACTAGTGGCATTTCCAAGAGTTTAAAATTATGAATCACACCCAGTTTTACTACATTTTGCTGACTTCTTTGCCCAACCATCCTCACAGATGTCCCTTTTCCCTCCAAACAATTGTCGAGATACTTACCATATCTGACACATGTAGATGTCCGTATGAGAAGACAATTGCATTTGGTGGTGTGGCCACAGGTAACATGAAAGCAAAGGAAGTGCTGAGAGTGCACGGGATCATAATGTACAGTGGGTTTACCATGATTGATTTTGCCTGGAACAAGAAAATGATGGAAAAAGTGAATATTAGGACACACGTAGGACAAACGATAGATGGGAAAGCTCTGGTTATCAGAAGTTCTTTGTGTATATAAATACTGGAAACCCCAGGAACCAGCTATTATCCCTGAGATAAGCTAAATGAGGCTGCTAAATGTAGATTTATATTGTATCTATTCAAATAAATGGATGACTGTGTAATGAGCAGTTATGGAGTTCATCAGAGCTGCTTTCCAGTATGGCGCAATAATGTAAGGAGGACGTCATACTCAGCTTGTGAACTATCATTAACTATTTGCAATGTAGCATATGTTTAGTGTTGTCGTCTCTGAAGAGAACCCGACTTACTCACCACCCCAGCAGGGTCGCGTCCTCCTCTGCACTTCCCTGATCATCCACATGTGCTACTGCCTCTTTCTCCTCCTGGGCCCTGTACATGCCGTACAGGGTTCCCAGGAGTGCACCCAAGATGTGTACGCGCGCGCACACACACACACACACACACACACACACACACACGCACACGCACACACACACACACACACGCCTGCCTCTTAAATTTCCCAGAAATGCCTCTCAGCCTATAGCTGAGAAGCACTATGTATTTAAGGCATCCTCCCATTAAAGGAGGTGCCTGTGCAACACTTCTAGTTAGTCAGTCAGTCTGCTACCTAGATAGTTGTCAGGTCCTGAGCTCCTGTCCCATTATCCCTGTGTCTGTGTCTAGTACCTGCCTTTCTATACCTGTCTATCTCTGCCATGCCCACCTCTCCTGTACTTACCCACCTTTCCAGACTGCCTCAGTCATCCCATCTATACCCGGCTATTCCTGAGTCCGTCACCTGCCTTGGGGGTTAGCTGCTGCTGTCCCGGTGGGTGCTTAGTTAAGCCCCTCCCACTAAGGGGAAAGCTTGGGTCCCCCTGTGGTCCAGTGGGTCTACTAACCCCGCTCGCTGCCTCTACACTGGCCATGAGCGTTACAATATGTAACATTTCCACATATTTTCATAAGATTTCAGTGGAAACTAATGGAAAGCCAAGTACTTCATACTTGGCACTTAAATGTATTTCCTTAAAGGGGTTGTCCACTACTGGACAACCATTTAATTACTGCCCCAAAGTCCTGTACATAGTAAAAAAAGAACCCCGAAAAAGTATAGTTACCGCAAGACAGGTGCTTCTCCTCTGCACCAAGCCCTATGGCCCCCACCAATTTCTTGTTATAAACAATGTCATGTGACTGCTGCAGACAATCAGCGGCCACTGATCGTCTGCAGCCCTCTCTATTTCATCTGAACTGAAAAAATGCAGATCAGAGTGGCGGTGTCAGTATGGGATATAATTATGGATTATTTTTACGTAGTGCAACACTCTGGGGTTCAATAACTAATGCATTTCATATGTTATGATAAATAACAATTATGACTGACTGGATATCACATTCTAAATTAACAAACTCACCATGGAGGCAAGAATTGGTAGAAATAGAGTTGCCGTGGCGACATTGCTGGCACATTCGGTAAAGACCGCAATCATTAAAGACAAAATGATGGCAATGGCCCATGCTGGAATGCTATGTAAAAATGTCATCTGTTCACCGAGCCAAGATGACAGTCCAGAGGCCTATAAAGATAATAAAATCAGTACATTGACATATCAATTTATGATAAGGGTTGGTTAATTACGGTAGATTGGGACTTACATCACTTCCTTTTGCCAAAGCAAAACCGCCACCGAGAAGGAGAATAATACTCCAGGGCATCTTCTTATGAACCACTGCCCATGTCAATAATGGCACAGACATAAATGACTCTTGCTCTATAAGACATGAGAATATTGTCTTTAACCAACACAAGTGGCATAATAATGGCTGCTCTGCATTTCTCACAGACTGTAATAGAGTGCGGCTCTTATCCTCGTCAACGTAGAAATTAGGATTTTTTTTCACACGATTTCCCCCCCCTCAGATTTATGGTGTACCCTCTTGATCCTGTGCCATGGTTATTCCAGTCAACACTTTTACTATGAGATGAAACGGAACGAGGTTTTCCCTTTAGCAAAGTTCATTTTAATCAATAGATCTTGGAATAATGTGTTCTATTATTTGAGGTGTTAAAAAAATGTTCGTGTTGAGATAATTGCATAAATGTGCCCCTGCTATATACTGTGTAATGGCTGTGTCTGACCGTACAGGGACATAGTCTGATCATACCACGTCTCTTGGGCAGGGCAGGAAGCAGAAGAATATACAGACAGGACAACATAGGATCACAAATAATTCTTTCTCTGAAGAAAAACATGTTTAAAAACAGTCAGGAAAATGTTTTACCTCACAAAAAGAATCAGCTATGATCCCATGCTGTAATCTCTGTATACTCTTTTGTGTCTTCCTCTGTCCAGAAGCTGTGGTATGATCAGACCATGTCCCTGTATGGTCAGACACAACCATTACACAGCACATAGCAGGGGCTCATATATTATCTGAGGGTAGGAACATTTTATTTACACATCCAACTGAATAAATTATTATTATTATAAGATCTATTGATTAAAATGGATTTTGTTCATGGGACAAACCGATAAAAGGCCAACCTGACAGTAGATTAATGATGTCTGAACCATGGGCATCATGAATCAAACACTGGCTGCGTCATTGCGGCCATATATATGTTTTACTCTGAAATGTTGAAACGGATATTGCTTCTTTCCAGTGACAAGCGGATATTGCCTCTGTCCAGAGACAAGCGGATATTGCCTCTGTCCAGAGACAAATGGACATTCCCTCTGTCCAGATACATGCAGATATTCCCTCTGTCCAGATACACGCAGATATTCCCTCTGTCCAGATACACGCAGATATTCCCTCTGTCCAGATACACGCAGATATTCCCTCTGTCCAGATACACGCAGATATTCCCTCTGTCCAGATACACGCAGATATTCCCTCTGTCCAGATACACGCAGATATTCCCTCTGTCCAGATACAAGCAGATATTCCCTCTGTCCAGATACAAGCAGATATTCCCTCTGTCCAGATACAAGCAGATATTCCCTCTGTCCAGATAGACGCAGATATTCCCTCTGTCCAGATACACGCAGATATTCCCTCTGTCCAGATACAAGCAGATATTCCCTCTGTCCAGACACAAGCAGATATTCCCTGTGTCCAGATACAAGCAGAAATTCCCTCTGTCCAGACACAAGCAGATATTCCCTCTGTCCAGACACAAGCAGATATTCCCTCTGTCCAGACACAAGCAGATATTCCCTCTGTCCAGATACACGCAGATATTCCCTCTGTCCAGATACACGCAGATATTCCCTCTGTCCAGATACACGCAGATATTCCCACTGTCCACATACAAGCAGATATTCCCTCTGTCCAGACACAAGCAGATATTCCCTGTGTCCAGACACAAGCAAATATTCCCTCTGTCCAGACACAAGCAGATATTCCCTCTGTCCAGACACAAGCAGATATTCCCTCTGTCCAGATACAAGCAGAAATTCCCTCTGTCCAGATACACGCAGATATTCCCTCTGTCCAGATACAAGCAGATATTCCCTCTGTCCAGACACAAGCAGATATTCCCTGTGTCCAGACACAAGCAGATATTCCCTCTGTCCAGACACAAGCAGATATTCCCTCTGTCCAGATACAAGCAGATATTCCCTCTGTCCAGATACAAGCAGATATTCCCTCTGTCCAGATACAAGCAGATATTCCCTCTGTCTAGATACAAGCAGATATTCCCTCTGTCCAGATACAAGCAGATATTCCCTCTGTCCAGATACACGCAGATATTCCCTCTGTCCAGATACAAGCAGATATTCCCTCTGTCCAGACACAAGCAGATATTCCCTGTGTCCAGACACAAGCAGATATTCCCTCTGTCCAGACACAAGCAGATATTCCCTCTGTCCAGATACACGCAGATATTCCCTCTGTCCAGATACAAGCAGATATTCCCTCTGTCCAGATACAAGCAGATATTCCCTCTGTCCAGATACACGCAGATATTCCCTCTGTCCAGATACACACAGATATTCCCTCTGTCCAGATACAAGCAGATATTCCCTCTGTCCAGATACAAGCAGATATTCCCTCTGTCCAGATACACGCAGATATTCCCTCTGTCCAGATACACACAGATATTCCCTCTGTCCAGATACACGCAGATATTCCCTCTGTCCAGATACAAGCAGATATTCCCTCTGTCCAGACACAAGCAGATATTCCCTGTGTCCAGACACAAGCAGATATTCTCTCTGTCCAGACACAAGCAGATATTCCCTCTGTCCAGATACAAGCAGAAATTCCCTCTGTCCAGATACACGCAGATATTCCCTCTGTCCAGATACAAGCAGATATTCCCTGTGTCCAGACACAAGCAGATATTCCCTGTGTCCAGACACAAGCAGATATTCCCTCTGTCCAGACACAAGCAGATATTCCCTCTGTCCAGATACAAGCAGATATTCCCTCTGTCCAGATACAAGCAGATATTCCCTCTGTCTAGATACAAGCAGATATTCCCTCTGTCCAGATACAAGCAGATATTCCCTCTGTCCAGATACACGCAGATATTCCCTCTGTCCAGATACAAGCAGATATTCCCTCTGTCCAGATGTGTCGCCCTGGGCAAGTCAGGGGACACAGGTCACACACCATCACACCTTACATCCCAGCTAGGAACACCTAAGCTAACCAAAAATCCTTGTTGCCTTCCTCCAGAGGCTGATGATTCACACCAGGGGGTGGGCCAGGCGGTTGGCTCCGCCCACCGAGGAGGACACAGCTCTGGAGGCGGGAGAAACCAGGCAGTCAGCTCAGGGACGAGCTTGAGTGAGGAGTTAAGTGGAGTCCAGTGAGGGACATGAAGGAGTAAAGAAGTAGTGAAAGTAGAAAAGTGGTAAAGGAGGAAAGCAAGGGAGGTGACAAGAAAGAAAGAAAGCCTGAGAGGTCCAGCTGTGTGTAGGACCAGGTCAGCAAGGTCAGCAACGGCGGTGACTGTCTGGAGGGGGACCGTTTGGAAGTTCCTGGAAGGACCCCGTAGGCTGTGTGCCCGGCGGTCTGGAGCAGTGTTCCGAAGGACAGTCAGCACAAGGGCAGGGGCCTCTCGGACCCCGGCAAGGCTTGGAGCCGCCATAATTTGCCGAATCCGTCAGTGAAGGGGACGTAGATCCCCCAACAACCAAGTCCCGATTGAAGGCAACAGCCCAACCAAAGTAGAAGAGACACCGCCACCGCCAAGGCACCAGTTTCTTAGGGCCAGCGCCTGCGGGCAAAGAGTAGCGCTCCTCCGGTCCAGCTTGAAGCCGGGGAACGGGTTACCGGTGGGGACCCATCGCAACCAACAAGTACACAAAGGTGCAAGGAAGAGGGACATCACCGTCACCTACTGGGAGAGCAAGTGCAGCCGTCCGTGGGACCGTCTATCCAGCCGTTTGGTTTACCGTAAAAACTGTGTCAACGTCTCAGGCTGAGTGAGTACCACGGTGCCGCAAGGCACAGCGCTGCCCCCGCGTCCCTGCGCCCACCAGGCCCTGCACCTCCCAAACATCACCGGGCCCCGGGATCACCAACCCCTACCCATGGAGGGGCAACGCAACACCTGGCTGCTCCGCATCACCATCCCCGGGATCCCCGTATTGAGCAGCGGTGGTGAAATCACCACAACCGTGGGTGGCGTCACGGACAATAGACAATTCCCACACCCAACAACCCCCTTTCACTCACGGGCGAGGAGTGCCGCTCGAGAAACCCCCGGGATCCGGCCCACCGCTCGAGCCACCACTGAGCAGCAGCCGCCGGACCCAAGCAGAAGGGGTGAGCGTAGTGTGCTGACACCCTGCTCCCCGCCCGCGACAACTTGGCGTCACGAACAGGATCTTACCGCTCTGCCGTCTGGTAGAGGTGCGCCTTGTTACCGCCGGAGGTATCCGGCAGAAAAATTTCAGAAGCCGCCATCTTTGGCGCGAAAAGTTCCCGCTCGAGCGTCTTCTCGAGTAGTAGAGGCGCGAAGGCCAAGACCCCGCCCAGAGAGAGGAGGGGCCGGAAAGAGCTAAGGGGGACGCGATGGCGGCTGGACGCATGTAGCTGCAGCTATAAAAGCAGGGACGCCAGGACTCTGCAAACATACCGTTCCTGGAAGTAAAGAAGAAGCCATCATGTAGATGCCGTCCCGCAACACCGTAGCCCCTGCGCCTGGAACCGCGGCGTGGGTGGAGATCCGAACCGCGCAGCTCTACCAAAGGCTGCAGGTCAGGATGCAGCTCCTCATGGAGGAGTGGGAGGCCGACATGGCGGACGTTATAGCCACCGTGCGGAGACGCGAGGAGGAGGCGGAGAAAGGGAGGGTGAGTGACCCACGTCCCGATGCCCTTGAAGGGCCGGTCATCGCAGCTGTGGGGCCCGGTCCAAGCCCTCTCCCCCCGCTGCCTCCCTCGCCACCCGTCCCGGAGGCCGTGACCCCGCCACTAGGCCTGCTACCACCGCAACCGGTAGCAGTACCCAGCATCCCCGCCCAGGCGGGCCGACCTGTAGCCGGAGCCCGCGGCACACCGGAGTTGTTACCGTGGAAGATCCCGAAGGTTGAACCGGAGGCATCCCCTGAGAAGTTCCCCGAGCCGGAGCCGATGACCCGCTCCGAGCCGAAGGCCCAGCAGCGGAAAGCCCCTATGCCCATCCCCCACACCTCGGCTGAGGTAGCGCTGGGTTGTTGTTGCAAGGCAGCGCCCAAGGCCAAGACACCGCGGGACATGCCGCCCAGATTCCTGACAGTGGGCAACGTTCAGGATGTCCCGCGGGGCCCGACCCGTGCGCCGGCGCTGGCGGCAGCGCCGTATTGGGATAGGGAGCCGGTACCGCTGGGCCTGGAGATCGCCAAGAGGGAGCGGAAGAAGGCCGAGCTGGTGGCCCGAGCTATCCGAGAAAAAGAAAGTCTCCGCCAGGCCACGTTCCGTGTCCGAGCCCGTTGTACGAGGGGCAGGTGAGGCGGTTTGATGTCCGCCGGGGCTACGGGTTCATCTACGAGCCGGGCCTGGAGGCCGAAGTGTTTGTAGCCCGGCGGGATGTGAATGCCCACCTGCCTGAGGAGCATCCCGGCCGCAACCTAATGCCGGGAGACCTTGTTCGGTACACCCGACACTGCGGAGAGAGGGGGTGGTTTGCCCTGGATGTGAAGCTGCGGGGCAGCCAGGAGAGCGGAGTGAGTCCTGCGCCCCCTCCCTTGGATGGAGCTGAAGGCCTGGAGTAGGGCAGCGGATGCCCGCTGCACAGTCCCCGTTGGGACCATCACTTTGTTTGTTTGTTTGAAAAGTTTGAAAAGTTCTGAAAAATGATAAGACAACGATTACCGAAGTTTCACCTGATTTACCGTGATTTGCAACCGGCTGGAGCCGGCACCGTTGTCCCTGTGGGGACCGTTTAAAAAGTTGTTTTGCATGGAGGACTATCCATGGACAAGCCCGTGAACTTGCAGGGCAACCACAAACGTTAAGTGGCTTGTAAATATGTTGGTTACCGTTACCGTTTCCACAATGCCGCCTCCGGAGAGGCAGGTTGGAGGGAGGGCCCTGAGCAGAGCAGGCTGGGGCCCAGCCACCAAAGGAACAGGTAGCTACCCTCTGAAGGGAAGGACAGATCCCGCTCGGGTAACTTGTGCTGGACTGTGGGTCAAGGGGTGCTGCCTGGGCTTTAGGAGCAGCATCAGGGCCAGGTTGCTTGGGTGGGAGAGAGCGGAAACCGTAACCGTAAACCGTTATGCAACGTTTAAGAAATGTGCCTCCCGTTAAGGGAAGATTTATTAAAAATGTACATATGTTATTATTTTACTATGTTATCTTTTTCAGAAAAATAAAACCGGTGTTGGACGGCAGCCCGCGGACGGTCTGCATTTTGCTAAGGGGGAATGTGTCGCCCTGGGCAAGCCAGGGGACACAGGTCACACACCATCACACCTTACATCCCAGCTAGGAACACCTAAGCTAACCAAAAATCCTTGTTGCCTTCCTCCAGAGGCTGATGATTCACACCAGGGGGTGGGCCAGGCGGTTGGCTCCGCCCACCGAGGAGGACACAGCTCTGGAGGCGGGAGAAACCAGGCAGTCAGCTCAGGGACGAGCTTGAGTGAGGAGTTAAGTGGAGTCCAGTGAGGGACATGAAGGAGTAAACAAGTAGTGAAAGTAGAAAAGTGGTAAAGGAGGAAAGCAAGGGAGGTGACAAGAAAGAAAGAAAGCCTGAGAGGTCCCAGCTGTGTGTAGGACCAGGTCAGCAAGGTCAGCAACGGCGGTGACTGTCTGGAGGGGGACCGTTTGGAAGTTCCTGGAAGGACCCCGTAGGCTGTGTGCCCGGCGGTCTGGAGCAGTGTTCCGAAGGACAGTCAGCACCAGGGCAGGGGCCTCTCGGACCCCGGCAAGGCTTGGAGCCGCCATAATTTGCCGAATCCGTCAGTGAAGGGGACGTAGATCCCCTAACAACCAAGTCCCGATTGAAGGCAACAGCCCAACCAGAGTAGAAGAGACACCGCCACCGCCAAGGCACCAGTTTCTTAGGGCCAGCGCCTGCGGGCAAAGAGTAGAGCTCCTCCGGTTCAGCTTGAAGCCGGGGAGCGGGTTACCGGTGGGGACCCATCGCAACCAACAAGTACACAAAGGTGCAAGGAAGAGGGATATCACCGTCACCTACTGAAAGAGCAAGTGCAGCCGTCCGTGGGACCGTCTATCCAGCCGTTTGGTTTACCGTAAAAACTGTGTCAACGTCTCAGGCTGAGTGAGTACCACGGTGCCGCAAGGCACAGCGCTGCCCCCGCGTCCCTGCGCCCACCAGGCCCTGCACCTCCCAAACCATCACCGGGCCCCGGGATCACCAACCCCTACCCACGGAGGGGCAACGCAACACCTGGCGGCACCCAACAACCCCCTTTCACTCACGGGCGAGGAGTGCCGCTCGAGAAACCCCCGGGATCCGGCCCACCACTCGAGCTACCACTGAGCAGCAGCCGCCGGACCCGAGCAGAAGGGGTGAGCGTAGTGTGCTGACACCCTCCTCCCCGCCCGCGACACAGACACAAGCAGATATTCCCTGTGTCCAGACACAAGCAGATATTCCCTCTGTCCAGACACAAGCAGATATTCCCTCTGTCCAGATACACGCAGATATTCCCTCTGTCCAGATACAAGCAGATATTCCCTCTGTCCAGATACAAGCAGATATTCCCTCTGTCCAGATACACACAAAAAATTCCCCTTTGTCCAGATACACGCAGATATTCCCTCTGTCCAGATACAAGCAGATATTCCCTCTGTCCAGACACAAGCAGATATTCCCTGTGTCCAGACACAAGCAGATATTCCCTCTGTCCAGACACAAGCAGATATTCCCTCTGTCCAGATACAAGCAGATATTCCCTCTGTCCAGATACACGCAGATATTCCCTCTGTCCAGATACAAGCAGATATTCCCTCTGTCCAGACACAAGCAGATATTCCCTGTGTCCAGACACAAGCAGATATTCCCTCTGTCCAGACACAAGCAGATATTCCCTCTGTCCAGATACAAGCAGATATTCCCTCTGTCCAGATACAAGCAGATATTCCCTCTGTCTAGATACAAGCAGATATTCCCTCTGTCCAGATACAAGAAGATATTCCCTCTGTCCAGATACACGCAGATATTCCCTCTGTCCAGATACACGCAGATATTCCCTCTGTCCAGATACACGCAGATATTCCCTCTGTCCAGATACACGCAGATATTCCCTCTGTCCAGATACACGCAGATATTCCCTCTGTCCAGATACACGCAGATATTCCCTCTGTCCAGATACACGCAGATATTCCCTCTGTCCAGATACACGCAGATATTCCCTCTGTCCAGATACAAGCAGATATTCCCTCTGTCCAGATACAAGCAGATATTCCCTCTGTCCAGATACAAGCAGATATTCCCTCTGTCCAGATACAAGCAGATATTCCCTCTGTCCAGACACAAGAAGACATTCTCTTTGTCCAGAGGCAAAAGGGTTACAATTAGGGATGGTCGAATACCTCAAATATTCGGCTTCGCAAATATTTGCCGAATAGGTCGACTATTCGTGAATATTCGATGCGCAATGTAAATCTATGAGAAACCCGAATAACAACTTTTTGGAACTATTCGGGCTTCCCATAGACTTACTTTGCGCATAGAATATTCCCACAGCGGTGACCTATTCGTCGGATATTCGCAAAGCCAAATATTTGAGGTATTCGATCATCCCTAGTTACAATCTCCATAGGTGAAAAGACTTCTTTACCATTACAAAGGTGATCTGTGGAATCCTTTGGAAACTGTCCATTAAAACAGTAAATAAATATACACAAACAGTATAGATAAATATATTTTACTAAAAAATCTAATTTCCTACTGACGGGTAATAAAACCAGCCCGCAGCTTTATGTTATATTACAGAACATCGCTCGGAATCGCAACGTCTTGGACAGTCATTTTACCTTCCTCTGGATCTTCAAGATCAAAGCTGTTTTGTTTGTAACATGAAAATCTAGGACTTTTTGCTGGCAGAATGAAAAGAAGGACGGCTACGAAAATTGCCACCGTGGCATCCGTTACATACCTGCAATTAAAAAGAGGAGATGAATGTTTCTTGATTGTTTTCCTTCACTAATAATGGGTTTTGAAAGACTAGACACTAGTAATCTACCAACCCAAAAACAAAACTACTCATAGGATAATAAGGAAAGAGAAAAACATTATCATACACATTATATTTCTAACCTTTCTAATTTTTGCCTTTCCTACAAAGTGAGGTTTTATGCCGTATTAGTGGTATCATATTATTTTCATGCAAATTAAATATGTAACAAACAACAATGTTTTTCTGTACTTTATCACCATCCAGATGCAGCAGATGACCGCTGCCATACCCCAGATTTCCCCACAGCCTTGGTCTCTGCTGCCATTGCCATTGTTCCTCGTATATGCACAAGTTGCCTGATAGTGCTGGTCCTGAGTTTACTGGGTATTGATTCTATTATGTATTAGTTATATGTGACATAATTGAGAGATTTCTGTTTAATGATTGCAAACACGACGGATGATGAGGAAGGAGGTACAAGGGACATCCAGGGCTATTTTAAGGCTCTGTCAGTACATTGTGCTACGCCGTAATTATTTCAGCTGCATACTTAAGGAAAATTGCTATCTTTGTAGCCAAATCAAAGTAAAGTCTAGGTCTCCGAACTATTGGGCTAGGTGCCGCGGTCGATGGATTCTCCCAAAGGGCGGCGCAATCCTCCTATTCTGGATTCTTGACAGCCATCTGCAAAGTCAAGATGTTCTATGGCAGTGGCACAATCCTCTGGTAGCGGGAAGATTATGCTCTGAACCAGAGAGATACTGTACCACTCCGGCATTGTACGGCCGCACATTACATAGCAACTTTGCAGAGCTGGTGTCACGCTTTAACGCTTTATACATGGCACGTGTGTTAAGACCAATAAATGTCTGATGCACAACAAAAGCACACCTCAACAACACCACAAACAAGCATGCCAGACCCTATACAGGCTCCGCACCTGTCACCGAGCAAGAACCTGAAGCCCTGAAAAGACCCTACAATAGTCTTGGCTAGTGAGTTGGAAGATAAGGCTCACTAGATCCACTGCTGCACTAATATAACACAAGGGTAGGTGAGACAAATAGGGAAATAAAAACCAAAATGGTGAAGATCCGCAGCAGCTCCTTCCACCAAAGCGGCCAGAATACAAATGGTATTGTATAATCACCAAGTATTGCTAGGATACCCTACTACTTAAACACAAAGGGGCATGGCTACAAAGCAGCTGCATCTGATAAGCACTGCTGTATATGTGTATGTGTGTGTATTCGTGATAGGCGAGCATTCTCACTAAAGCTCATTACTTTATCGAGCGTCGAGCATCTGAGCTTGAAAATGCTTGAGTTTCGCGTTGATTTCCATTATATTCTGTACTCAAGTTATGTCAGGACAACCCAAAGCTCGATCGAGTAACAAACAGTAGCGAGGACGCTCACCCATCACTAGCATGTATATGATGTGTATGTAATGAGCATTTATTGTACAGTATGTGTGTGATATGCACATGTATACAATGTATGTATTAGTGTACATTGTATCATTCAATATTCTACAATTGTATATGTTTTATAAAGTTTTTCTTATTGGCTTGCTCAAGTTAAAATAACAAAGCTGTTAATTACTGTCCCCTGCTCCAAGGTGCCTCTCTACCGGCGGCTGCAGCAGTTGTGGCGCCCTGGACAAGCCAGGACGTCACAGGTACTGCAACAACACACCCCACACCCCGGCTAGGCACATCAAGGTCAGACAAAAATCCTTGTTGCCTCCCTCCAGGGGCTGATGTCCACACCAGGGGGTGGAGCCAGGTGGTTGGCCCCACCCACCAAGGAGTTCACAGTCCTGGAGGCGGGAAAAGGAAGGCAGTTGAATTTAGAGTTGAGTTGAGAGTTGAGTTTGAGGAGTTGAGGAGTGAAGTGGTAGCGGAGGAGACTGACCGTGTCCGGGTGCGTGGCCCGGGCACATACAGCAAGGTTGGCAGTTGGTGGTGACCGTCTGCAGGAGGGGCTGATTGACGTGAACCATAAGGACCGGGGACGGGCGGTGGCCCGCCAGTACCGGATCGGGGAGCGAAGAGAAGCCAGCACCATTCGGCAGGGCCTACGGACCCCGACCAGGCTTAGAGTCGCCATAAAACCGGTCAAATCCGTTAGCGAAGGGAACCTCCGGGGTCTCCCAGCAGTCAAGACCCGATTGAAGGCAACCGCTCAAACCGTGAAGGGAAATACAGTCACCGCCAAGGCTACAGTTCCCAGGGCCAGAGCCTGCGGGCAAAAGGGGCTCCCTCAGCCTCCATCCAAGCTGGGGAGAGGGTTACCGATGGGAAGCCACCAGAACCGACAACATAACACAGGTGCAGGGAAAGGCAGTCACCGCCAACCTACCGGGAGAAGAACCACCGCAGCCATCTGTGGGACCCGTCCATCCAGCCATTTGTTTTACCGGAGACTTTGCATTCATCATTGGCTGAGTGAGTACCACCGTGCCGTGCGGCACCACGCTGCCCCCGTGACCCTGCACCTCACCAGGCCCCGTAACCCGCCTGCCATTCATCCCTCACCGGGCCCCGGGACAACCAACCCCAATATCCACGGAGGGGAAAAACAACATCCAAGCTGCTCCCTGTCATCGATCCCGGGATCCCCGTCCAGAGCAGCGGTGGTGTCACAACCTCACCACAACCGTGGGTGGCATCACGGAAAAGTCCCCGCTCGAGCGTCTCCTCGAGCAGTGGAGGCGCGAAAGCCGAAACCCCGCCCCTGTAGAGGAGGAGCCGGAAAAAGACTAAGGGGGACGGATGGCGTCTGGCCGCATGTAGCCCGCGGCTGTAACGGCACGGACGCCAGGACTCTGCGGCCATACTGGGTTCCTGGAAAGCACCATTGCCGAGATGCACAGTCCAACTAACAACCCCGTAGTCCCCGCGCCAGGAACCGCGGCGTGGGTGCAGGACCGGACCGCCCCGCTGAGTAACCGTCTGCAGGCCCGCATGCAGCTCCTCCTGGAGGAGTGGGAGGCCGACATGGCGGACGTGGTGGCTGCTATGCGGAGACGCGAGGTGGAGGAAGAATTGGAGGAGCGGGTAAGGGACCCATGCCCCTGTATTCCCGAGGGATCGGCCACTGCAGCTGGGGGGCCTGGCCTGCACCCGCTCACCCTGCCGCCTCCCCCGCTACCTGCGTTAGTCACTGCCACCCCGCCACTAGGCCCGCTACCCGCCCAACCGGTAGCGGTACCCTGCCAATCCGCCCCGGCGGACCGACCGGCTGCAGACACTCGGGGCCGCCCTGAACCGCTCCTCTGGGAGCCGCCGAGGCCGTGGCCCCTTAACGAAGATGTATCCGAGGCCCTAGCAGGGATCGCGCCAGGTTCCGTGCCCGAGCCCGGGACCGTGGCGTGGATGAAGGCCAGAGTAATTGAATTCAACCAACGCCAACAGAATCAGATATACCTCATAATGGAGCAGTGGACCAATGAGGTGGAAACGCTCGTTGCGACTGCCCCGATGTATGAGATGGGAGCCGACGTGACGGAGCCGGCAAGTTACCCATGCCTCCATGTCCCACAAGGACCGGCCACTGCGGCTGGGGGGCCCCGTCCGGTCTCGGCCCTCGTATAGTCCCTGCCATTATCCATGGGGCGCCTCAGTGTTGACCGACCTGATCTGCTGCCCCGTGCTACCACAGTAGAACCTGACGTGCTGGGTGCCGGAAACCCGGAGACTGCGGCAGCTGGTGGTAACCCGCCTGGCGCAGAGACAGTTGATAATGACTCCGGCCCCGGCGCCGAGCCCACCTCTGAGTCCGAGAAGGCGAGTGAGCGTCTCCGCTACGAAGGAGGGCCAGTGGTTTTCTATAGCCTGCGCACCGGTGGAAATGGATACCGGGCACCCCTCTCCCAACCAGCCTGTCACTGCATGTTCGAAATGTTAGTAGCAGAGGATGAGGCCACCTCAGCGGAAGAGTCAGAGTGATGGCAGCGGAGCCCCGCCAAAAAGTTGTCCCCGTTGGGACCACCAGTACAGATAAAAGTTTGAATGATAAGATTGAATCAACCGAAGAAATTATCTGATTGGAACCATGATTGAACCGGCCGTTGCCGGCAACTAGTCTCCGTAGGGACTGTCTGCAACCGTTGCGTAAGGAACTTCTTACGGACAAGCCCGAGAACTTGCAGGGCAAACACGAACTTGTGGAATGTAAATAATTGTTGGCTTAAACCGTTACCGCCTCCGGAGAGGCTGATTTGGAGGATGGGCCTGGAGGAAAGGGAGGGCCCAGGCCCGCCACTACCGTAACCGGTGGCGATCCTCCGGGGGGTTCAGGGGTCCCCATGGACGCGGGTCCCCAGAAAGAGACCGTACCCGCTCGGGCAACTTGGTTCTGGACTGGGGTCAAGGGGTGCTGCCCACTTCTTAGGGGCAGCATCAGGGCCAGGTTGTTTGGGTGGGAGAAGAGCGGAAGCCGTACCGTTGTAAAATGTTTTTGATTTTTACATGTTTTTACCGTTTTCTATCTTTTGCAGTTAACAAAAATAAAACCGGTGATGGACGGGCAGCCCGCGGATGGTCTGTATTTTACTAAGGGGGAATGTGGCGCCCTGGACAAGCCAGGACGTCACAGGTACTGCAACAACACACCCCACACCCCAGCTAGGCACATCAAGGTTAGACAAAAATCCTTGTTGCCTCCCTCCAGGGGCTGATGTCCACACCAGGGGGTGGAGCAAGGCGGTTGGCCCCACCAACCAAGGAGTTCACAGTCCTGGAGGCAGGAAAAGGAAGGCAGTTGAGTTTAGAGTTGAGTTGAGAGTTGAGTTTGAGGAGTTGAGGAGTGAAGTGGTAGCGGAGGAGACTGACCGTGTCCGGGTGCGTGGCCAGGGCATATACAGCAAGGTTGGCAGACGGTGGTGACCGTCTGCAGGAGGAGCTGATTGACGTGAACCGTAAGGACCGGGGACGGGTTGTGGCCCGCCGGTACCGGATCGGGGAGTGAAGAGAAGCCAGCACCATTCAGCAGGGCCTACGGACCCCGACCAGACTTGGAGTTGCCGTAAAACCGGTCAAATCTGTTAGCGAAGGGAACCTCCGGGGTTTCCCAGCAGTCAAGACCCGATTGAAGGCAACCGCTCAAACCGTGAAGGGAAATACAGTTACCGCCAAGGCTACAGTTCCCAGGGCCAGAGCCTGCGGGCAAAAGGGGCTCCCTCAGCCTCCATCCAAGCTGGGGAGCGGGTTACCGGTGGGAAGCCACCAGAACCGAGAACATAACACAGGTGCAGGGAAAGGCAGTCACCGCCAACCTACCGAGAGAAGAACCACCGCAGCCGTCTGTGGGACCCGTCCATCCAGCCGTTTATTTTACCGGAGACTTTGCATTCATCATTGGCTGAGTGAGTACCACCATGCCGCGCGGCACCGCGCTGCCCCCGTGACCCTGCACCTCACCAGGCCCCGTAACCCGCCTGCCATTCCTCCCTCACCGGGCCCCGGGACAACCAACCCCCCTACCCATGGAGGGGAAAAACAACATCCAAGCTGCTCCCTGTCATCGCTCCCGGGATCCCCGTCCAGAGCAGCGGTGGTGTCACAACCTCACCACAACCGTGGGTGGTGTCACAGACAATAAATCCCCAAAACCATTCCCCTTTTCACTCACAGGCGAGGAGCGCCGCTCGAGTCCCCGGATTCGGCCCACCGCTCGAGCCACCGAGCAGCAAGCAAAGCAGCAGCAGCGCCGGACCCGAGCATGGTGAGCGCAGCGTCCCCTTCCCGCCCGCGACACAGTGATTGATGAGCTCCAGCAGTGGCCTCAAGTCTACAGCCGAGCACAGCGATCACGTATGCTGTAGTCATGATGTCACCAGCGGAAGCCCGTCAACCAAGACCGAAGCAGCTGTTGGAGGAGAGACGTTGTGGTGAAGGGGAGGTCATTTCATAAACACTTGTCTTTATTAAAAAAAAAAAAAGTAATCTTAAAAAACATACCCCTGAAAATTTCTCTCAAGTACTGTATATACAATTGTAGAATATTGAATGATGCTGGAGGCATAACAAATATAAACATGTGGTTAATTCACTGCTGGTATATATGTATCTATGAGTGCAGTACAGACAGATAACACAGCGCTGGATTACCCCCAAAAAGTGTAATTTGACATGTAACTTCACATCAGTCAATGAGTCGAGGAAGTTGTCCATATTCGGTAAATGTTAATCGCCGGCTGCCGGGTATTTTAAAGAAACAAACTGCCGTTTTCACCTTCCTTGAGATCACCGACATCTCTCACCATTACTCCCGGTGTCTGGCATTGCTTAACAGCTCTGAGCAGGGAGTTCCGATGTAGAGGTAATACCCCACTCATAGCTGCCATGTGATGTCAGGGCTGCAGCCAATGCCAGGCACAGGAAGTAGAGGCAAAACTAAATGGTTGACTCGGGGAAAATGAGTACATCCTTGTTTCTTTAGAACTCTCTGCAGTTAAGGCTACTTTCACACATCAGTTTTTTTCCATCAGGTACAATCCGGAAAAAAACGGGTTAAACGGATCCCGTACCGCATCCGTTTTATCCCCATAGATTTGCATTGTTACCGGATTGTACCTGATGGCTTTGCGTTGCATCCGTTTTTTTCCGGATGCGGCAAAATTTATCAAAGCGGCGGCCGGAGGCAACGTGTCTTGCAACGTTTTTTTGTCCGGCAAAAAACCGCATTGCGCCGGATCCGGCGCGATACGGCGTGTTTTACAATGAAAGCCTATGGACGCCGGATCCGGCGCAATGCGGTAAAAAAAGGATGCGGCTACCGGATCCGTTTTTGTAAACTGTGCATGCCCAAATTAATTAAAAAAGCTGATCCTTCAAAAAAAAGGACAAACCGGATTCAAAAACGGATGCAAACCATATCCACCGGATCCGGTTTTGTACGCATCCGGCATAACGGATCCGTTAAAAACCGGATCCGGTGGATACGGTTTTACATTTTTTTGCCGGATCCTTTGGATCAGAAAAAAAAAGGATTGTGCCTGAATGCAGAAAACTGATGTGTGAAAGTAGCCTAAAGATTAACATTTATTCAAAGGAAACAACTACTTTAAGTTATCGTAAAGTGTAACCGTTATTATAATTTTTATTTCATAAATCAATAATGTGTACATTAAAATAATCAACTCTGTAATATATCTTATCAGACAAATCTGCTTCTTTCGCCACCAGAATTGATCAGTTATTATCAAAATTCTCAATTCTGAGGTAAAATCTGCATTCAGTGAAGACTTTCCCATTACTGAGATAGGAGATGGCAGGAGGGAGGAGCTAGAGGCAGAGGGAGCAGCTAGAGGCAGAGAGAGGAGCTAGAGGCAGAGAGAGAAGCCAGAGGGAGGAGCTAGAGGTAGAGGGAGGAGCTAGAGGCAGAGGGAGGAGTTAGAGACAGAGGGAGGAGTTAGAGGCAGAGGGAGGAGCTAGAGGCAGAGGGAGGCGTTAGAGGCAGAGGGAGGAGCTAGAGGCAGAGGGAGGGGCTAGAGGAAGAGAGGAGCTAGAAACAGAGCTTCGCCCCCTCCTCCCTCTTCTTTCTACATAGAATCTCATCAGCACCACCTGCCATCTCCTATCTCAGTAATGGGAAAGTCTTCACTAAATACAGATTTTACCTCATAATTGAGAATTTTGATAATGACTGATCAATTCTGCCAGAGAAAGAAGCGGATTTGTCTAATAAGAAATATTACAGAACTGCTTATTGATTTATAAAATAAAAATGAAAAGGACAATTACTTCTTAATCCTTTGATGTGAGACAATTTTAAATGTCAAATTATTAAGATGTGGTATTTGTGAAGTTACAATGGCTATATCTGTATTTATGGGTGTTATATATTTATGTATGCAGTTTATCCAGTGCATTTGTAAAAAACTCAGGGTACTATGTTTTGAGGAGAACATTTTACCCGGCGGTTTACAGTTTTTTGCCAAAAAACCTGCTTATATTAAAGTCAATGGAGCTGGGAGCTACAGGTTATTAATAGCAGCTCTGATTGATTGCTATAGGCAAAGAAGGACATTCTTAGTATACGAAGCTAATGTGTGAGGTAATATGATATCGGTGGAAAAAGACAGACAGAGAGAGACAGAGAGAGACAGACACAGAGAGAGACAGACACAGACAGAAAGACAGGCATACAGAGACAGACAAACAGATAGAGACAGTCAGAAACAGACTGAGGTAAAGACAGACTGAGATATAAAGAGGCAAAGATAGACAGAGACAGACACAGAAAGAGACAGACAGAGGGAGACAGACAGAGAGGGAGACAGACAGAGAGGGAGACAGACAGAGAGGGAGACAGACAGAGAGGGAGACAGACAGAGAGGGAGACAGAAAGACAGAGAGGGAAACAGAGAGGGAGAGTGAGAGAGAGAGCGTGGGAGAGAGGGAGAGTGGGAGAGTGAGAGAGAGGGAGAGTGGGAGAGAGGGAGAGAGGGAGAGAGTGGGAGAGAGGAAGAGAGTGGGAGAGAGGAAGAGTGGGAGAGTAAGAGAGTGGGAGAGTGAGAGAGTGGGAGAGTGGAGGAGAGGGAGAGTGGAGGAGAGGGAGAGTGGTTGAGAGGGAGAGTGGTTGAGATGGAGAGAGGGAGAGAGGAAAAGTGGGAGAGTGGGCGAGTGAGAGAGTGGGAGAGTGAGAGAGAGAGTGGGAGAGTGAGAGAGAGTGAGAGAGTGAGAGAGTGGGAGAGTGGGAGAGTGAGAGAGAGAGAGTGGGAGAGTGAGAGAGAGAGAGTGGGAGAGTGAGAGAGAGTGAGAGTGAGAGAGTGGGAGAGTGGGAGAGAGTGGGAGAGTGAGAGAGAGAGAGAGTGAGAGAGTGGGAGAGTGGGAGAGAGAGTGGGAGAGTGAGAGAGAGAGAGAGTGGGAGAGTGAGAGAGAGAGAGTGGGAGAGTGAGAGAGAGTGAGAGAGTGGGAGAGTGGGAGAGAGAGAGAGGGAGAGAGTGGGAGAGTGGGAGAGAGTGGGAGAGTGAGAGAGAGAGAGAGTGGGAGAGTGGGAGAGTGGGAGAGAGAGAGAGGGAGAGTGGGAGAGTGAGAGAGAGTGAGAGAGTGAGAGAGAGAGAGAGTGAGAGAGTGGGAGAGTGGGAGAGTGAGAGAGAGAGAGTGGGAGAGAGTGAGAGAGAGAGAGAGTGAGAGAGTGGGAGAGTGGGAGAGAGAGAGAGAGAGAGAGTGGGAGAGTGAGAGAGAGTGAGAGAGAGAGAGAGAGAGAGAGAGTGAGAGAGTGGGAGAGTGGGAGAGTGAGAGAGAGAGAGTGGGAGAGAGTGAGAGAGAGAGTGGGAGAGTGAGAGAGAGAGAGTGGGAGAGTGAGAGAGAGTGAGAGAGTGGGAGAGTGGGAGAGAGAGAGAGGGAGAGAGTGGGAGAGTGGGAGAGAGTGGGAGAGTGAGAGAGAGAGAGAGTGGGAGAGTGGGAGAGAGAGAGAGGGAGAGTGGGAGAGTGAGAGAGAGTGAGAGAGTGAGAGAGAGAGAGAGTGAGAGAGTGGGAGAGTGGGAGAGAGAGAGAGAGAGAGAGAGTGGGAGAGTGAGAGAGAGTGAGAGAGAGAGAGAGAGAGAGAGAGAGAGTGAGAGAGTGGGAGAGTGGGAGAGTGGGAGAGAGAGAGAGAGAGAGAGAGTGGGAGAGTGAGAGAGAGTGAGAGAGAGTGAGAGAGTGAGAGAGAGAGTGAGAGAGTGAGAGAGAGTGAGAGTGAGAGAGAGTGAGAGTGGGAGAGAGTGGGAGAGAGTGGGAGAGAAATAGAAAAACACTTATTTACTATCCCGGGCAATGACGGGTACTACAGCTAGTATACAATATAATAGAATGTCTTACTCGATGTTGTCTTTATTGAAGAGCACAGTAGCCCAACCTTTTACAAAGCCAGGATCTCTCGTAAACCAGAGGATGACCAGAAGCGTAAAGAGTAGAAGAACATTTGACTCTGCAAAGGAAATAGGACCCAGCTTGCGATATTCCTCCCGGATCACGTTAAACGCTGCCCGCTCCTTCTCTGAATCGGTAGTGCCACAGCCCCATGTCTTCTTCAAGCTTAATATGAGGAAAAGGTGAGGTGATTACTCTTAAGTGAAGAGTTAAAGGTTCTTTCAGGTAGAACACTATCTCCCTCCTCATAGTTTCTGACTGAATGATTAGTCCTGCAGATTTCCCTATGGAAAGAGAAGATACAGAAAAAGAAACTGAATAATAGAAAGGAGAGTAGTTAATGGAGCAGTAGCAGCACTTGTAATAGGGTAAGAAGGAAAGAATACTAGAGCTGACACAGCGACAGATCAAGATGGTCAATAAGGTTAATATAAGATTTCATAAAAAGTGCAAACAGTAATGCGACATTAATGTGCCACATTGGCTACTGAATATCTATATATCTAATCTTAACCGTTATATGAATAACTTTTACATTAATCACAAAATTCTATTCCTATTTATTGATTTAAGTTATTGTAAATTAAATTGTGCATTTCCATCAGCCTTCAGGGCCTATAGTTGTGATTTGGCTGTTATTATTTTCTTGTTATGTGCTCCAAAACCTCATAGGATATACAGATAAATTGCAAGATTCAAGAAATTAGCAAATTTAAAGGTGATTTACAGCTTAAACAGTCCCCTTTTGTTGGGAGAATTTGGGAGATTTAGGTTAGGGGGCTTGCAGCCAGACATTTGGTGCTGCAGGTCATGAATGCCCATCGCCGCTCTGTCCAAGTTTATGACACTAATGCGTGTAAATTTTACCATGTGTGAGAAACTGACCATTTTTTTCATATGCGTCATCTTAGTTGCATCTATTTTTTTCTCATTATACTTTAAAAAGTAAAGCAGACAGACAATCTGAAGTTTTATATATCCAGACTCTTTAAAGGAATCTGTCAGCAGATTTTTGCTATGTAATCTTAGAACAGCACAATGTTGGGGCAGAGACCCTGATTACAGCGATGTATCAGATACTGGGCTGCTGGGTGCAGTATTGATAGAATCCCTGTTTTCTCTCCTGTAGATGCAGCAGTGATCAAAAAGCTGAGGTGGGTAAAAAGGCCCCGTCATACTAAGCAACATCGCTAGCAACATCGCTAGCAACATCGCTGCTAACGAACAACTTTTGTGACGTTGCTAGCGATGTTGCTGTGTGTGACATCCAGCAACAACCTGGCCCCTGCTGTGAGGTCGCTGGTTGTTGCTGAATGTCCTGGGCCATTTTTTAGTTGTTGCTGTCCCGCTGTGAAGCACAGATCGCTGTGTGTGACAGCGAGACAGCAACAACTAAATGTGCAGGCAGCAGGAGCCGGCTTCTGCGGAGGCTGGTAACCAATGTAAACATCGGGTAACCAAGAAGCCCTGTCCTTGGTTACCCGATATTTACCTTTGATACCAGCCTCCGCCGCTCTCACTGTCAGTGCCGGCTCCTGCTCTGTGCACATGTAGCTGCAGGACACATCGGGTTAATTAACCCGATGTGTGCTGTAACTAGGAGAGCAAGGAGCCAGCGCTCAGTGTGCGCTGCTCCCTGCTCTGTGCACATTTAGCTGCAGCACACATCGGGTAATTAACCCCATGTGTGCTGTAGCTAGGAGAGCAAGGAGCCAGCGCTAAGCATTGTGCGCTGCTCCCTGCTCTGTGCACGTGTAGCTGCAGTACACATCGGGTAATTAACCCGATGTGTGCTGTACTAGGAGAGCAGGGAGCCAGCGCTAAGCAGTGTGCGCTGCTCCCTGCTCTCTGCACGTGTAGCTGCGTGAGCTGGTAACCAAGGTAAATATCGGGTTGGTTACCCGATATTTACCTTAGTTACCAAGCGCAGCATCTTCCACGCGGCGCTGGGGGCTTGTCACTGGTTGCTGGTGAGCTCACCAGCAACTCATGTAGCGACGCTCCAGCGATCCCTGCCAGGTCAGGTTCCTGGTGGGATCGCTGGAGCGTCGCAGTGTGACATCTCACCAGCAACCTCCTAGCAACTTACCAGCGATCCCTATCGTTGTTGGGATCGCTGGTAAGTTGTTTAGTGTGACTGGACCTTTAGATTAAATAGCCAAAAATTGCTGACAGATAGATTGATAATTGTGAAACATGGATGGAGCACTGAGGTTTGTCTGCTGTTTTTCATCAGTATCTAACAGATCCTCAGAGACTTTAAATGAAAAAGTCATATTTGCAAAATGGATGACATGTTCTGAGTCTCATGGATTGGACACACAGTTCTGTCATTAAAATGGATGTGTGTATGGATCAAAGAAACTCTATGGATCCATGTGCTGCCTGAAAAGAAAAAAAACAGTCAGCACATGGACATGTCACAGTGATGTGTGAATATAGCCTAAAGCTATAAGAAGACACTGCTCAGCAGTCAGCTATCACTGTCAGTGTCATAGCCTTGAACTTCCGGGTGTAAGACATGCCCCTCCATTAAAATCCTAATTTCTTATGTGCCAGGGTGGATGGTGACTCATGTCCCAGTGATGGAGTTCACACCAATCTAACAAGTTTTAGTTTAGGCTGGAATAAAATCTGTGATTTCATTTACTTTACTGTTGACTTTTTTGTTTTCCTTTCAACATTTAACATCTGTAGACTTTAAACATAACAGTAATAACCGATATGACATACTTTAATCCCATAAATGAGAACTGGAGCCAGAACCAAGCCATACACAGCATCACTATCATGTTGGGGCAGGCAAATCCAAACCAAGAGGCAAAATTCAGTATATCTCCATTGTTCGGAAAAATCCTGTAGGGATTGAAAATAAGACTTGTGTAAGAAAGTAATGTTTGCATAAAACTTAAAAACATATCCTTACCATATAATTATCTGTCTATGGCCGGAGTCACACCTACGAGTATCTCACATCGCATCATCCGGCACGGCTGCACACTCTGACAGGAGCGGGTCGGCTGCATGTATTTCTATGTAGCTGAGATACTCCTGTCCGGAGAGCATCAGACCGTGTCGGGTGATGGGATGCGAAACTCAGGCCTATTGCTAAAAATGGGTGACCTTTTCCCAAGAGAAACCCTGTGTGTGAGAGCAATGGTAGCATGCTTTAAAAAAGCACTATCAGTGCTCATACAGAAATTGGTCTCCATAACATAGTCCCCCCAACACTGCAGCAAGTGATACCGGTGGCCCCCAACTTGGCTAATAGTAATAAGCACGGTGCAAAATAAGGGTCGGACAAAAAATAAATGTTATTTTTACAGTTGCCAAACTTAAAGGGCTATTCCCATCTCCAAGATACTGTCCCAATATGTACTTGGTATAATAATAATAATAATAATAATAATAATAATAATAATAAAAAAAAAAGCAAATATCTCAATTAGAAATGTAGTTAATATAAAATTAATATTCATCCCTTCTCCTTCCCACACCTTTACACCGGTATCATTGATTGGAAACTGTGTTAATTACAAATTAATATTCACCACCTTCCCCCACCCATAGTCCACCCACCCCTATGTGATTCAGTGAGGTTGCCGTATTACTGCCCAATATCACAATGCTTGGACTGGCCGGTGGCTCTCCTCACCTGAGCTTGACAGTTGCATAGAATACACACTGACACACTCAGGTCAGAAGAGCCACCAGACGGTCCGAGCAATGCAATCCTGAAGCAGTAATAATGCAGTGTGACTGAATCACTGACACCGACACAGCGGGTGGGCGTGATTTTGGGTGGGGAAAAAGGGGTGAATATTCTTTTGCAATTAACACGCATTCCAGTCACTGACGCCGACACAGAATGGTGGTGGGGGGAGGGTGTGAATATTCATTTTCCATTAACAGACGACCCAACCACTGACCCAAAAACAAAATATAAGGCATCCCCTGAAAATAAGCCTTAACACATCTTTTGCAGCCAAAAATAATACAAGACCCTTATAATATATACCAATTAGATAGTATATATGCACTCATCACATTCAGTTACATACATGTGTAATCAAGTGATTGCAGCAACCGATGAGTCCTTCATCTCGTCAACGTACCCCATCTACTTTTGCCTATTTATAAGCAAAGCATGATCTCTCGCATACGGGATTGTCAGGTGGAATAGGTATGACAATACAAGTTAAAAAATATTGCTTTACAACAAAAGAACTCTCAACAATACCTCAAGACTTTTTGGTTTTAGGACACCACCTAAAATCAATTCTCAACCAGTAAGACAAGACAGTGATGTACAACCCTTCTCCTTAACCAGTAGTCAGGGACGTACATGGTTAAATGGTTAAACTGCCCCCTTCTAGCCCCTTAAACTGTGTATGTGTCTTCAGTTAATTACAATGCTCATGGAGGACGCCATTGATGCCCTGCCACATATAAGAAGAAGAGGTTAAGCTTTGCCTCCCCTTCCAGACGCTGACTTGATACGCTCCGATTTCGCTGATGTAGCGTCACTAGTCTAGGACTCTGCCAGTTGGGGCTTCCTATATACTGTATTCTTCCAGAGTTTATTTTTCTGTCTTGTAAAAAGCACCTTTTTTGAGGAATTTTTACATATTTTTTTGTTACTTTTTTTGGTTAAAACAAGCGTTTTCTCATAATGACCCAAAATGCACCCCAAGCAAAATTGGCATAAGGAACACATAAAAATGTGTCATTTTCGCAAATATGGGAGAAAACTCTACAGCATATTCATCACATAAGATCATACCCAGAACGTTGTTTGAAGATTCTCATGTCTTAATAACTTAATTGATACAAATGTGATATTCTCTTTCTCAAGAAGCTAATGTGATTAATACATATGGTAAAACTCTAACGACTTACGAGCTCAGCTGTCCTTTTAACACAAGGTTTGGCCCGGTTCCTGTTAATGTGGCTGTCCCTCCGATGCTGGCGGCGTAGCATACACTCAGCATCATGCCTTTATTTATTCTTTTCTTCTCTTTTTTTTCTTTAACCTCTAAGGAAATATCTTGAGTATGTCCATTTGCCACAACTGAAAAAGGCACGGAACAGTCTTGAACTACAGGAAGGAAAAAAAACCAAAAAGATACAGATTGGTTGTTTGGGGATATAATTTTTGGTATACGTTTTTGACAAAGTAAGGAGACGCTTTATATCAGTCATGGCGAACCTTTTACAGGCCGAGTGCCCAAACTGTAGCCCTAAACCCATTTTTTTTTCCGAAGTGCCAACCAATCCTATTATATAAAGAATTGATTGTAACCTTACCTTTGCCGTCTTCTCCTCAGCAGGGGACATCACACTCATGCTTACCACACACTAAAGCTGAGCCCCTGCCCTTTCCAGACACAGCAGTTGGATTGATCTTTCTGGAAAAAATTGCAGCATATTAGACAGAGTTTAGCATGGAATGCAATCAGAGGTCACCCTGTAATCCACATCTACATTTCAAAGTCTGAACACCCTGAAATCCCATAAAGACGTACGAGTTTCCCCCTCCCCTTCATTGTGTAGTTCTGTCCCCCTTCCTGGCCACTTCCTGGTAAACATCACCCCCATCCCCATCCTGATATATATATTTCCTACATTCTGGTATATTTATCCCCATCATGGCCCCATCCTGGTAAATGTCCTCCACTCTGGTAAATGTACCCCATCATTGTAAATGTATCCCATCCTGGCATGTTCCCCCATGCTGTTAAATGACCCCACCCTGGTAAATGTACCTCATCCAGGCATGTGGCCTTATCCTGGATCCCCTTTCCTGGTAAATGTCTCCTTTCCTGGTAATTGTACCCCTTCCTGCTAAATGTTCCCCATCCTGGCATTTGTCCTCATCCTGGCATGTTCATGTACCCCCATCCTGGCATATTTCCCCCCATCCTGGTAAATGTATCCCCCATCCTGGTAAATGTACCCCTTACTGGCATGTTCCCCTTCCTGCTAAATGTACCCCATCCTGGCATGTTTCCCCCCATCCTTGCAGCCATGTTTCCCCCCATCCTTGCAGCCATGGTTCCCCCCATCCTTGCAGCCATGTTTCCCCCCATCCTTGCAGCCATGTTTACCCCAATCCTTGCAGTCATGTTTACCCCCATCCTTGCAGCCATGTTTCCCTCCATCCTTGCAGCCATGTCTCCCCCCATCCTTGCAGCCATGTTTCCCCCCATCCTTGCAGTCATGTTTACCCCCATCCTTGCACTCATGTTTACCCCCATCCTTGCAGCCATGTTTCCCCCCATCCTTGCAGCCATGTTTCCCCCCATCCTTGCAGCCATGTTTACCCCCATCCTTGCAGTCATGTTTACCCCCATCCTTGCAGTCATGTTTACCCCCATCCTTGCAGCCATGTTTCCCCCCATCCTTGCAGCCATGTTTACCCCCATCCTTGCAGCCATGTTTCCCCCCATCCTTGCAGTCATGTTTCCCCCCCATCCTTGCAGCCATGTTTCCCCCCCATCCTTGCAGTCATGTTTCCCCCCATCCTTGCAGTCATGTTTCCCCCATCCTTGCACGTTTCCCCCATCTTTGCAGCCATGTATGCCCCGTGCTCTGTTTGCTTGCCCCCGTGCTCTGTCGGTTTGCCCCCGTGCTCCGTCGGTTTGCCCCTGTGCTCCTATGTTTGCTCCCCATGTGTCCCCCGTGCGCTCCATGTTTGCCCCGTGCTTGCTCTGTCCCCTGTGCTCCCATGTTTCCCCCGTGCGCTCCATGTTCCCCCGGTGCTGGCTCTGTCCCCTGTGCTTCCATGTTCCCCCGGTGCTGGCTTTGTCCCCTGTGCTTCCATGTTCCCCCGTGCGCTCCATGTTCCCCTGGTGCTGGCTCTGTCCCCTGTGCTTCCATGTTCCCCCGGTGCTGGCTCTGTCCCCTGTGCTCCCATGTTCCCCCGTGCGCTCCATGTTCCCCCGGTGCTGGCTCTGTCCCCTGTGCTCCCATGTTCCCCCGTGCGCTCCATGTTCCCCCGGTGCTGGCTCTGTCCCCTGTGCTTCCATGTTCCCCCGGTGCTGGCTCTGTCCCCTGTGCTTCCATGTTCCCCCGTGCGCTCCATGTTCCCCCGGTGCTGGCTCTGTCCCCTGTGCTTCCATGTTCCCCCGGTGCTGGCTCTGTCCCCTGTGCTCCCATGTTCCCCCGGTGCTGGCTCTGTCCCCTGTGCTTCCATGTTCCCCCGGTGCTGGCTCTGTCCCCTGTGCTTCCATGTTCCCCCGGTGCTGGCTCTGTCCCCTGTGCTCCCATGTTCCCCCGTGTGCTCCATGTTCCCCCGGTGCTGGCTCTGTCCCCTGTGCTTCCATGTTCCCCCGGTGCTGGCTCTGTCCCCTGTGCTCCCATGTTCCCCCGTGCGCTCCATGTTCCCCCGCTGCTGGCTCTGTCCCCTGTGCTCCCATGTTCCCCCGTGCGCTCCATGTTCCCCCGGTGCTGGCTCTGTCCCCTGTGCTTCCATGTTCCCCCGGTGCTGGCTCTGTCCCCTCTGCTTCCATGTTCCCCCGTGCGCTCCATGTTCCCCCGGTGCTGGCTCTGTCCCCTGTGCTTCCATATTCCCCCGGTGCTGGCTCTGTCCCCTGTGCTCCCATGTTCCCCCGGTGCTGGCTCTGTCCCCTGTGCTTCCATGTTCCCCCGTGCGCTCCATGTTCCCCCGTGCGCTCCATGTTCCCCCGTGCGCTCCATGTTCCCCCGCGCGCTCCATGTTCCCCCGGTGCTGGCTCTGTCCCCCACACCTTGGCACAGCCGCACACCGCTTAAAAATAAAAAAAAACTCACCTTGCAACACCCGCGCCATCGCTGCGTCCTCAGTTCAGTTCCCGCGCGGCCACAAGACACCGGCACCGCCTACTGACGCTCCTCCATCTCCTAGGCAACAGGCCTGCGGCCCAGGAGAGGAGGCGTGTCAGAAGGAGCAGAGATGTCCTCTTCTAAATACCAATTTGCACTGTCGGCGCGACCACACCGATAGTGTAAATTGGTGCAGTGAGGCGACAGCGCGCGTGCCAACAAAAAGGGCTCTGCGTGCCCAGTCTGGCACGCGTGCCATAGGTTCGCCATCACTGCTTTATATAATATCTTAAATCATTTACATTACATAAATTTGATAACCCCGACCCTTTCTTGAAACTTTTGAAAATATATTTTATATGCGCAGATGGTATGTGCTGTTCCAAATACTGAACAATCAGAAAAATTCTGCTACATGTTTAAGTGGAAATCCAGGACTATATAATTTTTTTACTTTGTGCCTAAAGGGCGCTTTACACGCTGCAACATTGCTCAAGCGATCTCGTTGGGGTCACGGAATTTGCGACGCACATCCGGTGTGTGACACCAAAGAGCAAAAACGTGCAAAATCGCTCATCAGTGACATGGGGGTCCATTCTTGAATATCGTTGCTGCAGCAGTAACAATGTAGTTCGTCGTTCCTGCGGCAGCACACATCGGTACGTGTGACACCGCAGGAACAAGGAACCTCTCCTTACCTGCGTCCCGCCCGCAATGCGGAAGGAAGGAGGGGGGCAGGATGTTACGTCCCGCTCATCTCTGCCCCTCCGCTTCAAGGCGGCGGTTCAGTGACGCTGCTGTGACGTCGCTGAGACGCTGAACGAACCGCCCCCCTTAGAAAGGAGGTGGTTCGCCGGTCACCGCAACGTCGCAGGGCAGGTAAGTAGTGTGACGGGTTTGGGCGATGTTGTGCGCCACGGGCAGCGATTTGCCCATGTCGCACAACTGATGGGGGCGGGTACTCACGCTAGCGATATCGGTCACGATATCGCAGCATGTAAAGCGGCCTTAAGAGCTTACAGGCAGGTAATTGCTAACTATCTTTCTGTTGTGTCTGAAGCCGATTTCTGCCAGCACAGACTGGTCACAAACCGTTCTTGCTAGCGATTCAGTGACTTCCACTGATGTCATGCCGACAGAACAGTGGCTTTTCTTCCATTCAGCTCTGTTGATGGGGCATGACTGCCGAGGTCATGCTGGCTGACTGACAGCCAGCTCCTCACTGCTTAACTGCGGGGAGCTGGTTGTTAATCAGTATGAGGTCGGCAGTCACACCACATCAACAGAGCAGCCCAGAAGAGGAAGAGCTGCTTTGTTGATATGAAAACAAATAATATATTAACCCTTAAAAACATCAATTTTAATTCAATCTCTAAAAACATCCGAAAAAAAACACACAATAATTAATCAAATACCTAAAGTGCACAGATGGAGAAGGGAGGAGGGTTAGAGAATAAAACCTTAAAGATAAACCTCCCTCCTGTCCACTACCTCACGCGGGGGTTGGCACCCTAAAAGAAGACAATGTGGCGCCGCCACTCATCGACGGCTATCCTTAACCTGCCTTAGATTACCCTAGCGGCAGATATGAAAAAGTGCTCAAAACTAATAATAAAGTGCAAAACTGTGCTCAATAAGGATAGCTAGTGAGGTACGTAATGAGAGATCGTGTTTATGCTCTTGTAGCCCCACATCAATCATTTAGTGAGGTCAGGGTCAAGTGATTAACAGAGGTATGGATGGGAGACGGGTTTGTCTAGTTATAGCACACACCCTAATGTAAATCCTACCCATACCTCTGTTAATCACTTGACCCCGACCTCACTAAATGATCGATGTGGGGCAACACAATAAAATGTGCGGCAATAAAAAGTGTTTCTAAATATCCTTTATAATATGCTAATGAGCACAGGGACTAGTCACAAGGGTGTTACTCTGCGCTCATTCCGCCCTCTTAGCATGGTAGTACGCCCACAGAGGCATGCTAACATGCTATTCAATGCCCACTGCCCAGCATCATCATCGGCAGTGACACGCGTACCTGTGTCCATTACACCACCTCAGAACGCCGGGCTTAGGGTCACGTATACCCAGCTTTATAGTGTGCATGACCGGAAGTGAGATGACTTCTGATCATTCGCACTGACCGGCATTCGGATGCAGTGACAGCGTACACTGGTACACACGTCACCGCTGATGATGCTGAGCAGTAGTCATTGCATAGCATGTTAGCACACCCCTGTGGGCATGCTAACATGCTAAGAGGGCGGAATGAGCGCATGAACTAACCCTTGCGACTAGTCCCTCCGCTCATAAAGGCTCTTTAGAAATACTTTCTCTAAAGATCCCTTTATCTATGCTATTAGCTACAGGGACGGTCAGGCAGGGATTAGAAATATGCACCTAGAACTGCTCGTGGCTCTGGGTGCATATTACACCTGACAGGTTCCCTTTAAATTTAATTTACATATTATATTTTTATGTAGTTTTTTTAAGTTTGTTTTAAAAATGAAGAAGTCTTTTTTATACTTCTCCCATTAAGATCCAACCCAGCTTTTTTGATAAATTGCCAAATTTAGATTTGCGCCAGTTTCACAACGTATTTATACATTCACCCCACTATTTATATAGTCATTAGCTTTTGCAACCCATATAATTGAGAACCATTTATGTCAAAGTTCATCAATTTTCCAAAGGTTCAAGAGTCCAGAATTGAAGACGTCTTTTAGATTACCTTTTAGGCGAGTCTTAATGTCAATGTTTAATTGGTAAAGTTAAATAAGTAATTTTAGACTAAATATAAGAGAAACCAGAAACATGTCTTACGTCAATATTAACCCTTAAAAACATCAATTGATAACCAAAGAAAATATTTCCACTTTCTGAATGTTATAAATCCTGGGAACATCTGTATTTTCTGTGTAAGAAAAATAGAAAAAATATTTGTTTCAAAGGTCAGCAGATGTTCTAGTTTTGGTTAATCGGTGACTTTTCTCAGCTTCCATAACTGAAAATTAGGCGACTTTCACACGGGATCCTGGTAACAATCATATCCCAGTATTTGTAAAGGGGGCTTTACACGCTGCGACATCACTAATGCAGAGTCGTTGGGGTCACGGAATTTGTGACGCACATCCGGCCGCATTAGCGATGTTGCTACGTGTGACACCGATGAGCGATTTTGCATCGTTGCAAAAACGTGCAAAATCGCTCATCGGTGACATGGGGGTCCAATCTCGATTATCGTTACTGCAGCAGTAATGATGTAGTTCGTCGCTCCTGCGGCAGCACACATCGCTATGTGTGACGCCGCAGGAACGAGGAACCTCTCCTTACCTGCCTCCCGGCTGCTATGAGGAAGGAAGGAGGTGGGCGGGATGTTCTTGGCCACTCATCTCCGCCCCTCCGCTTCTATTGGGCGGCCGCTCAGCGACGTCGCTGTGACGCCGCACGGACCGCCCCCTTAGAAAGGAGGCGGTTCGCCGGTCACAGCGACGTCGCCGGGCAGGTAAGTATGTGTGACGGGTCTGCGCGATGTTGTGCGGCACAGGCAGCGATTTGCCAGTGTCACACAACAGATGGGGGCGGGTACCCATGCTAGCGATATCGGAACCGATATCGCAGCGTTTAAAGTAGCCTTAAGCCCAAACCAGGAGTGGAATCTACACAGAAAAAGTGTAATGGAAAGATTTGCCCCTTTTCCATGTTTTGGACTCACTTCTGGTTTTGGCTTAGAAATATGTACATGGAATATTGTCATGTATAGTAAAAAAAAAGCCTTACAACACAGTTACTGCTTCCTCAGCATCTTGTTGTATAACAGTTGTAGGGTCCATATCCATTGGTCT
Source organism: Anomaloglossus baeobatrachus (assembly GCF_048569485.1). Taxonomy (NCBI): domain Eukaryota; kingdom Metazoa; phylum Chordata; class Amphibia; order Anura; family Aromobatidae; genus Anomaloglossus; species Anomaloglossus baeobatrachus. The sequence continues at coordinate 112,783,772 of NC_134354.1, read as the reverse complement.
ACCCAATCAGAAAGAAATGTTGCTGTCACATCCAAATTCCCATTTTGAGCCTAGCTTTCAAAAAATTGGGTCTATTCATTAAGATGGTCTCACTGAAGTAAGATGTGTCAAATTCATTAAGAGGTACATGTCACTTACTGAATTCGGCACATCTTCTCAGTCGGGTGCTGTGCACCTCCATGCACCCCATTAGAATTGATACCCCATTCAGGGACTGGAGTGGCATTTATGGTGTCAAAACACAGAAAGTCACTATTTTTTGCCACCCCACATTTCGATTTCTCAAAGTATTTTAAAGGGAACCTGTCACCAGATTTGGTGACTATAAGCTGCGGCCACCACCACTGGGCTCTTATATACAGCATTCTAATATGCTGTATATAAGAGCCCAGGCCGCTGTGTAGAACGTAAAAATCACTTTATAATACTCATCTAAATGGGTGGTGCGGTGCAGACTGGTTGGATGGGTATCTCCGTTCTCGTCTTTCGGCAATCTATGACCTCCTTCTGAAGCTTGGCTGCATGACGCATCCTACATCATGCACACAAGCCGGCATTGAGGTCCTGCACAGGCGCACTACAATACTTTGATCTGCCCTGCACCTATGGCACCCAGGCTTCAGAAAAAGGAGGACAAAGATGGCCAAAAGAGGAGGTGCCAGTACCGGAGACCGGAGACACCCATCCGACCAGTCTGCACCACAGCGTCCATTTAGGTGAGTATTATAAAGTGATTTTTATGTTCTACACAGCGGCCTGGGTTCTTATATACAGCATTTTAGAATGCTGTATATAAGAGTCCACTGGTGGTGGCTGCAGGTTATAGGCCCCAAATCTGGTGACAGGTTTCCTTTAACCCAGTTTTCTGGTGGAAAAACTTTGATGAATTGCCCCTATGTCTTCTTTGAAACGCCACAGCATTTAAAGAGTAAAACATAAATGATTGCTCAGAATGAGCTTGTCCCCGTTTTATGCTTCCCATGGTTCAGGTAACATCTCTGTGACCAAAAAACTCCATGAGGTAGATAACTATTTTCCCTATATTAGGGTAAAATTCCTTCTCGACAGCAGAGTTGGAAATCAGACTAGGTCTCTGGATAATTGTCCCATCTCTGAAATCTGGTACCCATCATCTGTATTAATATTATATCAGTCAAGAAAGGCCCTCATTGAACTTGTTTAGTGAATCAACCATTACAACATATTGTGTAATGATTGCATAATCTCTCTTCTTGTACAGTAAAGAATCACAATCTGTGATGATGGTTAGAGGGATCTGTCACCAGGTTTTTGCCACCTAATCTGAGAGCAGCATAACGTAGGGACAGAGACCCTGACCCTGTGTCACTTACTGGGCTGCTTAGTGTAGTTTTGATAGAATCACTGTGTAATCAGCAGTAGATTATCATTAGAGGACTACTTGGCCTGCTGCTAGGTAGTCCAGCATATTCATGAGATCTGAATAACTGCTAGATCTGCAGCAGAGAAAACATTGATTTTATCAAAATGACAGCAAACAGCTCAGTAAGTGACACATCGCTGGAATCAGGGTCTCTGCCCCTACATTATGCTGCTCTCAGATGTGTAAGCAAAAACCTGGTGACAGATTCCCTTTAAACCTTCTATCCTCTAAATGTAGAGTTTGCCCTTGTCACTGTTGCAGGACATAATTTTCAAAAGATAGATGATTAGAAAGACTTCTGTTCTGTCGACTCATATATTTGTAAATTGTAATTAGATTGCAACTAAGCCTTCACTTTTTCAAACTAAAATAACCTCAAGTTTGATTTGATTGCTCCAAAAAATTGTACATAGTATTATAAGTGTGTTTTGACTAATAACTTGCTAGATACTTGTCATGCGCATCTATGCCTATTTTAATGCATTGTATGATTTTATTTGCTGTGACGGCAGCTGCCTGATACTGGTCACTAAAGTTTGCTTTACTGGTGGACAGCAAAGATAAACCTTTTTCAGTGGCAGTTTTATCCAACCGTTTACTATTTAGTATATAAAAATGTACATTGTTTCCTCGGCCCAAGCTTTTTTACCTTAAATGTATCTATCTTAAACATTAGTTACCATTGCATGACCAAAGCTTCCACCTTCCCAAAAATCCTTCTGTAGTATTTAATTTATCCTCCTTTGTGTTTTTTCTTATCTAACAAACCTTTGTCTTAATAAATATATTAAAAAGAAGAGGGCCCAATACTGTTCCCAGTATTACACCACTGTTAATAGTGGTATAATCATAGTGAGTTCCCTTAATAACCACTCTCCATTGCCTATCCCTGAGCCACTTTGTGATGGTGGAATATGGGGGGGGGTTTGTGTATCATGTTGTGTAGGTTCATATTTTAGGCGTGGTTCACTGTCCATTCTCTGTATTGCTTGTGTGTACATTGTATTGTCTGTAGGTAATCACCCCCTGTAGTGTTCCTGTCCCTAGGTCTGGGGGAGGGGGGTCTGGGATCCACCTAAACTCTCTGCTTACCTAAAGAATTAGTCAGTCAGTTTGAGAACTTCAAGATAAGCAGGACAAGTCATCCTCTGGGGCAGTGGCTGTGGTTTCCCAGAGAGACCTGGACATTTATCGCTTACTGGACTATATTCGTGTTTCTGGACTATTTTTACCCTCTGTATGGTGGATTATGTTATGGACCGTTTGATTGCTTGGAATAAATGTTCTTTGCATTTACCATACATCTTTCGCTCTGTTGATTGTGTGATATGGGAGAAGGACCCCGTCACACACTTGTTAACCAAATACACATTTTTCTGCTAGGTCCATTGTTTTTGTTTTATGCACCAATATTTTATGTGACGCTGTATCAAATAACTCTAAAACTCAAGATAGACAACACTCAGCATTACCCACAACTTCAATCTGGAATTTTACCCTCGTACAGTTACAGTATAGTGTCTCTAACATAAATAAATATGTTATCTGACAACTGCTAATGGTGGTCAGCTTTATGATAACCATTTTTCCCATGAACTGATATGACATATCGAGTTTTTTATGCAGCTTTAGAAGCCAAAGTTGGAAATGGATCCAAAAGGAATGAAAGATGTAAGGAAGGAACTGAAAGATATCATTAGTGCTGGATGCTATTTGTGTTTTACAAAAAGAAAAAATAAACTGCATCAAAAACAGGACTAAACATTTAGTAGAAAAGTGCCATTTACATTAACTTGTTCTTATGACATGCCCCAACATCATTTTCTATATTCAGTACATTGGAAACATCATATACTATGCCCATAACTGTTTTATAGTTGTAGATTTATTGCAAAACTTTTATCATAATTAAGTGCTTCAATGTGCGAGAAAGAAAGTATTATGCGTAATTGCCTCTGGCGCTTTCTGTAATTTTTTTTGTAGGGTGGTAGTGTCCTCCTGCAAACCCTGAAGACTTAATTAGGCAATGAACAGGTGTGATATCTTTCAAAGGACTTGATTAATAGTACTAAATGCAAGGTAAAGTATTTCATAATTGCCCAATTATGTATTCAAAGTATGATCCAACTGCAGAAACCATGGTTTATGTATATTATATAAACTATGGTTTTATGTATAGTATATTATATTATATGGTTAATGTATTTTAGGTTTACAGTATATTAAAACGATGAGGCTGAAAAGACAAAAGGCGCAAAACTGGAGTCTTATCCTGGTAGGAACTAGTATAAGGGCTGCAGGGAATTACTCACCTGGGTGAGCTGTGCAAGTCACAACTCCTATGATACATTTCTTAACGTGAAATCAGGCTGCTGCAGACCCACGATGTAAAATATCAATCAGTAGAAGAGGAGAAATGGGTTGTCATGCCACGCTGCCGGATGGATTCAGGACAGCAAATGATATGAGCAAAAGATTTTATTCTAGCTCTACACGTTTTGGAGCGTGAATGTTCCTTCAGGCACTAACAATAGCAATGTACATTGCCATTTTTACTTCCTGAAGTAGGAGCATGCTAGCTCCAAAACGCTTAGAACGAGAACAATAAAATCTGAATCTCTCCTGAATCCATCTGGCAGCGTGGCATGACAACCCATATCTCCTCTCCATAAGTTTATTGTATAAAAATACATATTGCATTTATAAATGGGACCTGTCACCAGATTTTTTAGGTATAAACGAGAACTATTCAATTAAGCAGCGCATGTGCTGCGTTCCATAAAGGTGCATGTTATCCCAGACTCTACCTGTATACCCCTTGAATACCTTTAAATATTCTCCCACGCTGTATGTAAATCTTTGGGTTTGGTCCGATGAGTGTCTTTGGTTGCGGCTCCTGTCCCTTCTCTACACGCTGATTGCCATCCTCTTGTGATGATTGACGTGGATGACCTACACCATCCACATTGCCAGACAGAATCTCGCGCTTGCGCAGCGACATTGCCGACTCGCGCAGGCGCACTTCACTCTGCCCTACTGTAGCAGAGCCGAATACATAGGTGCACATACGTGAACTGGCAAGGTCTCTGCGCAGGCACAAAATTTTGCCCTGGTATGTGGATGACGCAACAGACAATATCCACATCCCACGGCAAAATCTCGTGCTTTCTCTGAGACCTTGCCAGTTTGCGCATGCACACTTATGTATTCGGTTCTGCCAGAAGTAGGGCAAAGCAAAGTGCACCTGAGTGAGCCGGCAATGTCTTTGCACATGCGCGACATTTTGCCTAGCGATGTGGATAGAGCAGGAGGTGTCAGCCACATCAATCATCACAAGAGGACGGTGATCAGCGCATATAAGAGAGACAAGACCCACAACCAAGGATGCCTATCGGCCTGGACCCAAAAATTTACATACATCGGGAGATATTCAAATATTTCTGGGGTGTACAGGGGGAGTCAGTGGATAACATGCACCTTTATAGAATGCACACAGGCTGCTTAAGGTGCTAGTTTTGGTTTATAGGTCAAAAATCTGGTGACAGGTTCCCTTTAAAGTCATATCATGCAGTAAATTGCAGAATATTACCATCCTTACCCTGTACATCTGTCATGGGAATGGCGTTCTTTTCATCAAGCTGCATTCCCGGATTTGTCTGTCCTTCTGAATCCAACATGGATGAGTCCTGTTTAGTGTTATTGAGCTGACCTAAAACCGCTTGAACTATAGGGACCATCATTGCAGTAGTTGCTGTATTGCTTATCCACATAGATAGGAAGGCAGTGACTCCCATGAACCCCAACATTAATCTATGGATAATTCAGGAAAAAAATGTTAGCAATGAATCAAGTTTAGTAATGTCCTGCTCAACTGAACAAGTCTATTATCGGGTTAGTCCATCTATAGACATAATTCCTTTGTAACATATAAAATAATTTTAATCCGCATACAAAAAAACCTAGTAATGAGCCGCACACAAATATATAGGAAGAATATCAAAAAGCGTGATTAAAAACATATGTTAGGTCTCAAAGGGGTGGAAAGTAAGATGGCGATATAGACATAAGTAAAAAAAATGTAAAGTAAATGTGGGTGGTGCATAAATAATAGGCATGTACCGTAAAACAAACCAAAATTGGTGAATAGTGGCACAATGATAGAGTATGCACATACACATATAGTAACCTCTCCTGCTGGAATAGCGCCAGCCATTATTACTTAATGCATAAACATTTGTACTTATTATATACTCTCTCTTGCTGTCTATGTCGCCATCTTACTATATATATTTGTGTGAGGCTCATTACCAGTTCTTCGTTTTTTATGATGGGTGTTGCTGTTTTCTGGTGTTGCCTCATATGAGTCTTTTGACATACTGGCCCATATTATCAAGTCACTTGACTAATTTGTGTACACACCCTCCATAGGTGTGAACCTCATGTTCTTCAGTGAGTATCTTTAATTTACATTTTGTAATGCAGGTATCCTCAGTTACCTTATCTACCCTGAGCTCCATTCACAAAATAACTGATTTTCTAAAAGGTCATAACAATTCTATCATTTTTTTTAATTCTCTTGGACTCAAACTAGTTTTAAAGACTTAAAGGGGTGGCCCATTACAAAGCATAGTGGCCACATCAATTTCAAGCTGGGAAAGAAGGCTTTTTTTTTTTAAATTAGAATTTTTATTTATTTTCAAAAGCAAACAAGTCATTACATAGAACAAATAATAATAATATCAACAAAATTATCAGCAAAATGACAAGAAAATTGTATATCGCTCCATTTACATTTACAATTCAGTACAACATCTAATCAATGTTCACAGTATTCACAGTAAGACTCAGAATCTTTAATACCTCACGGAAACCCTTATAACTAACTCTATAAATGAATTTGCAACCATCCTGTGAAACTCTCCTACTCCCCCCCCCTTAACCCCCCACTACTCAAACCCACTCCCACCTGGTCACCTTCAACTCCCACCTCCAATCCTCCGAGTGTACCACCTAACTTCTCAGAGTGATACCACGCTAGAAGGCTTTTTTAAAAATACCTTCTTTTTCCAATTCTGCCTGTGAGTGACGCTATATCGCCGTCCGCTCATTCCCATCATGTGACCTCTGATGTCCGGTGATGTCATGTCAACTACCGGAATTGAAAGTTGACCTGACATCACCGAGGTGGGACCCAGTCACCGTGAGTGACTGGGCTGTGGGCAGAGTTTCACCACACATCACAGCCCAGCATCTCACCTTCACCACTTAACTGTAATGGGGAAATGCGGGAGAATAGGATGGTACAGGGCTCTTAGGCTGACCATATGACTAGGGACCCTGAGCCGTCCCTTACCCCTACGGTAGACTTAGTGGTAGTCAGGGTTGAACTTCCAATGTGACCCTGTCTCCTGTCCAGGCCCTAACAATGGTGTCCCCATCATCCAGGGGATTGACCTGGACGGAGCCCAAGGCGGGCTTTGCACGTTGCGACATTGCACGTGCGATGTCGGTGGGGTCAAATCGAAAGTGACGCACATCCGGCGTCGCAGTCGATATCGCAACGTGCAAATCCTTTTTGATACGATGAACGAGCGCAAAAGCGTCGTTATCGTATCATCGCTGCAGCCTCCGACATTTCCATAATGCCGGTGCAGCGACAGGTGCGATGTTGTTCCTCGCTCCTGCGGCAGCACACATCGCTGTGTGTAAAGCCGCAGGAGCGAGGAACTTCACCTTACCTGCCGCCGGCTGCAATGAGAAGGACGGAGGTGGGCGGGATGTTTACATCCTGCTCATCTCCGCCCCTCCGCTTCAATTGGCCGCCTGCCGTGTGACGTCACTGTGACGCCCCACGACCCGCCACCTAAGGAAGGAGGCGGGTCGCCGGCCAGAGGGACGTCGCACGGCAGGTATGTGCGTGTAAAGCTGCCGTAGCGATAATAATCGCTACGGCAACTTTCACTATATATCGAACGTGCGACGGGGGCGGGACTATCGCTGCAGCATCGGTAACACATTGTTACTGATGTCGCAGCGTGCAAAGCCCGCCCAACAATCCACCAACACAGAAAAACAGACAGGGGTAATAAAAAACCTCATACACACAAAAACGTACACCAGGAACACTCACGGAAATACGGGTGAAGAATAATAAGGGAAAGAAGGTAGAACGAAAACACTCAACTTGCACAAACCACAGCAGACAGCACAGCAGCAAGCAACACATCCTCTCTGCTCCCAGGCTAGTTCCTAACTTGATAGAATAACCAGCACAATACCCAGGAAGCAGAGGGCTTATATTCTCGGACATAAGAGATTAAGTGCTGACAGCTGAGCAAACCTGCTGCTGTGCCAGTGAAGAAATTAACCCTTAATGTGCCCGGAAAAAAAACTACATTTAAAGTGCATGGTCTTAGATGGTAAATGAGAACGCTGAAGCTGAGTCTGTCGTTATGCACGTGACATGAACAGAGTGCAGCAAGCACACGTGATGCTATAATGTGCAATGAAACTCCACCCACAGCCCAGTTACTCAAGGAGAACGGATCACACCTCGGTGATGCCGGGTCAACTTCCAACATCACGTGACATCACCGGACATCAGAGGTCACAGCAGCCCGTTACATGATGTGATGAGGGGACAGCAATAGCATCGCTCACAGGCTAAACTGGAAAAAGAAGGTGTTTACAAAAAGACTTCTTTCCCTGCTTTAAATTGATGTGGCCACTATGCTTTGTAGTGGACCACCTCTCTAACTAAATCCATTATGATAGTTTCTAATGTCCACAGGTGAATTGATTGAAACATCCATACAAACTAATAAAATAACGTTAGATTAGTGGCAGAACAAAAAAAATCTGCTGCAAAAGAACGCGTATGTGAACCCAGCCTTAGGGGTATTTTATACCCTGCGACATCGCTAGCATTTGCTAGCGATGTCGAGCGCGATTGCACCCGACCCCGTCGCACGGTCGATATTTGGTGATTGCTGCCGTATTGAACATTATTGCTACGGCAGCGTCACACGCACATACCTGCTCTGCGACGTCGCTGTGACCGGCGACCCGCCTCCTTTCTAAGGGGGCGGTTTGTTCAGAGTCACAGCGACGTCACAGCAGTGTCACTGAAGCGCTGCCCAATAGGAAAGGAGGGGAGGAGATGAGCGGCCGGAACATGCCGCCCACCTCCTTCCTTCCTCCTTTTCGGTGGACGGAGGTAAGGAGATATTTGTCGTTCCAGCGGCGTCACACATAGCGATGTGTGCTGCTGCAGGAATGACAAACAACATCGTACCTGTAGCAGCACAGATATTATGGAAATGAACGACGTGTCAACGAGCAACGATTTTGCACGTTTTTGCGCTCGTTGATCGTCGCTCATTTGTGTTACACGCTGCGATGTCGCAACCGGCACCGGATGTGCGTCACTAACGATGTGACCCCGACGATATATCGGCAGCAATGTCGCAGCGTGTAAAGTACCCCTTATACAAGCAGCCCCAGTTCCTCATCTAATTTTCTGTGTATCCTGAGATTTCTCATTCCTAACTCCATTTTGAAGGGGATTTTCGGGACCATAATATTAAATATTTGTGGGGGACTTTCAAGACACTGGCTAAAAGAACTATCCCAATACTGTAAGCACCAAGCCCCTTTAATATTTACCAGGCACAGAATAATATATGTTGGTGACCGTCTGGTATCAGCAGAATCACATTTATTTTAATATGACTGGGTTTTAGTATCTGGTGAAGACACTACATTGCTAGGATCAGACACGTAGACCTTTAGTTTCAGTCTCCAGATTTTTTTTTATTAAAATATTATCAGCTTGATCTCGCAGAATTATTCTAAGATCATTCTAATGGCTCATACGATTTATTACCTCTATTAGCATGTATATATGTATACACTGTATATATTATTATTTTAACTCTGAATTACCCTGGCATATCTAAATATGGATTTGGAAACGTTTTTAGCAGCCAAAGACATATACTGTATAGTGGCAGTCTCTGGCTATAACCATATGTATTCAACTTGAGATACGAAAACAATCTACTAAAGGAAGACACTGTACTCACAAAAAAGATTCAACCTTTATGAAACGATCATTTGCGTTTACATAATGGACTAAAGACATTAAAGAAGAAAAAAGTGAGAACTTACAAGGGAGGTTTAACGCCAACAATGAGCAGAACCTTCAGTGCAATTCTCTTATGTAGGTTCCAGTGCTCCACAGCCACAGCTACTATTAATCCTCCGACAAACAACATGTTAGTGTCTTTCAGGTACTGCATACACACCTAGGAAAAATGGCAAGCAGGAATCATAAGACAAAAGTGAACAATATAATGTTGACAAGTATTGGAATGTGTATATAAACCTCCCAATATCTGCAGCTTAAAAATGACCTCTCACTATGTCACAAGTGGCCAAGTTTTCCTCTTATTTTTATTCCCATGAACCCCCTGTGTGCCCATTTTATATTTAAACCCACCATAGGATTCCAGAGATATGAGGCTATTTAATTTATTTTTGATTTGTATGGTCATTATGGTCCTATGTACGGGAGAGTTGCTCACTAGGTAATTATGCAGAACAGTTTAAAGACACACCCTAAAATATTCATGTGAACCACAACCCTTTCATAAAGACCATAAAAATTTGCACCAATTAAAAAGACCCATATCCCCGAGATCGTATGACAGACTTTTAAAAAAATTGTAACAGTTGTGTTTCAAAGGGGCTTTTGAGTCTCCTCAGGCACCAAGACATGGTGTACAGCTTCTACTCCTGATTCCTTTAATAACTGTATTATCTATAGTGATTGTTGGCTATTAATCAAGAATACTTCACTCACAGAGAGGACTTGTTTCGCCTTACAGGGAATTAGTCAGCAGGTTTTTGCTACCTCATCTGAGACCAGCATAATGTAGGAAAAGAGATCCTGAATCCAACAGCATATCACTTAGATTACTGGGTGTAGTCCAGCTGTTCTGACATAATCTCAATTTTTAGATTTACCCAGATAGCAGAGTTTCCCCCCCCCCCCCCCCCCCCCCGCCGACCACACCAGGCTCTTAATAGAGATTGCACATTGATAGTGAGGTGTCAATTAGAGGAGGGGAAATGACAGTCTGCCGTGAGTGTGACATTGTAGTCCGAACAATGAGAAGTCCTGCTAATTAAAGGCAATCTGTCAGGTGATTTTGTTGTAAAATACTAATGTTATCTTTAAATAGGGCTTAAGGTACCGTCACATATAACGAGATCGCTAGCGAGATCGCGGCTAAGTCACCGTTTGGTGACGTAGTAGCGATCCCGTTAGCGATCTCGTTATGTGTGACACCTACCAGCGATCAGGCCCCTGCTGTGAGATCTCTAGTCTTTGCAGAATGGTCCAGGCCATTTTCTTCAAAGGCGATGTCCTGCTGAGCTGGACCCATCGCTGTGTTTGACACTGCGTGACAGGGTCACAGTGACTGCTGAGATCGTTATACAGGTGGCTACTGCGACCTGTATTGTTCCTGATCGCTGGTAAGGTCTGACTGTGTGACATCTCACCAGCGACCTCCCAGCGACTTACCAGCGATCCCTATCAGGTCGCATCATTTTCGGGATCGCTGGTAAGTCGTTGTGTGTGACTGGGCCTTTAAGGAGACCTTTCAGGATCAGTAACTTTTACAGCTGTACATTATCTTGTTATGTTATTTAAAGCTCCATAAAATTAGTGTGACCTAGTAGCTGATCAAGTATATGTAAATACAAACTGCATATGCCCTGCTCCCTTCTCCCACATCTCAGTGATGGCATTGTCTGAACTAGATTTCAGCATCAAATTTGCACCACCTGGCAGAAAACCGCACCAAAACAGGGTGAAAACAAACAATTCTAGCTCTGCTGCATACATACTGAAGGCACAGCATGCGGATATAGAACATGACTCCAGCTGTAGGCTTCAGACAAAAACTGAGCGGCACCGATGAGCAGTGACATCACTCAATTTGTTTTCAGTCACAGCTGGGGGTTCCCACGGTCCTCCACCTGTGGCCGCAGGTAACCTGACCTCGGGTAACCTCATTAAACTCAGTGACTTCATTAAGGTCACTGAGTTCACAGACATGCATCAAAGGATTTTTTAGGTGTTTGTGTTTATTTCTTTTCACTTATAAATTACTATTGAGGCGGGGGTCTCATAGACATCTCCCATTACTAATCTAGGGCTTAGTGCCAGCTGGGAGCTGTCATTAACTCCTTATTACCCCAATTATTACCACACCAGGGAAATCGGGAAGAGCAGGGTAAAGTTCTGGGATTGTTGCATCAAATGGATGCAAAAATCCTGGATGACTGCAGGCTGCTATTTTTAGACTGGGGGCCCAATAACAATGGGTCTGAGCCTGAGAATACCAGCCCCCAGCTGTGAGCTTTATCATGGCTGGGTATCAAAATTGGGGGAAAGTTTTTAATTTTTTTAATTAAATAATTTTTTAAAAAGCTGCATGTGGTCCCTCTTATTTTGATACACAGCCAAGATAAGCACATGACTGAGGTCAGCAACCTATAGCTGTGTGCTTTATCTGTGTTGGTTATCATAATATGAGGGGACCCTAAGCCAATTTTTTATTTTATTTATTTTTACACCACTAGAGACACACAGAGTGCCTGTGATTGAAAGTAGTCAAACACGCTGTCACACAGGGGTGGAGGTGCATTTGACTGTTACCATGCCAGGACTGCCAGTGGGCAGGAGAAGCAGTGCATATGCATGAGGGATAATGAATGGCCCTGGAAGAAGTATGAGCCGCTCAGAAGCAATGTTACAGCTGCACGGAGACTCGGTAAGTATAATACGCTTGCTTTCCCCTTTTTTTCTTTAATTTTACTTTATTTTTTTTATATATAAATTTATGCAGAAATACAGGAAAAATCTGAAGAGTTTACAAACTTAAGCAACATTTTATATCATTAATAAGTATACACTTATTGTGCTTTGTTATAAATAATGCATTTGTGAGAATAAGCCTTAGATCTCACCATATGTTGAATGACCTGCACATTTGGCAAAATTGTAGAAAACATAATATTTTATCCAGTCACAGTCTCATAACTCAAAGGGAATCTGTCAGCAGGTTTTTGCTATCTGATCTGACAGCAACATAAAGTAGACAAGGAGATACTAAATCCATTTATGTATCACTTAGATTACTGGCTGCATAATCAAATTGAGTTTTAAGCATGTAGCTGAGCCCAGGGGGCTGTTGCTGCCCACACCAGGCTTTCAATAGAGATTGTGCATTGACTGTGAGATGTAAGCCACAGCAGGAGGCATGTAGGACTCCCCCACACTTAAGCTGGGGTCACACATAACGACGACGACAACGACGTCGCTGCAACGTCACCATATTCTGTGACGTAGCAGCGACCATCGATGATCGTTAGTAAGCTGTCAAACATGTTAGAAAAAGCAGCGACGGAGCAGCGATCATAGCGACGTCGACGGTCGTTGTGTGGTTTCAGACGTAGCGTAGCGTCGCTGCTGCGGTGTCAAACACAAGGATTATCAGCTTATCAGCATGGCGCAGCGGGATAGCAGCGATCAAAAAATGACTTCGAGCATTCAGGAGCGAGCAACGATTTCGCAGCAGGGGTCTGATCGTTGTTATGTGTCACACACAGCGACGTCGCTGTTGAGGTCGCTGCAACGTCACAGAATATGGTGACGTTGCAGCGACGTCGTTGTCGTCGTCGTTATGTGTGACACCAGCTTTACCTGGCAATGTTAATCCCAGGGTAATAAAGCCATTGGTTTAAGTAAACAATAGTACACACATAGGTAAGAGAGGCATAGTTGCTTTTTTGTAACCCTTACAGCATGCTGCCCTTAGCTTACATAGCAAAAACCTGCTGACAGATTCCGTTTAACATAGTGATTAAAGTAAAAGACCAGCACTGACACCAGCAGATACAGAGAGCATATGTTAAAAACCTGGCATAGGAGCTGGTGTAAGTAGACAGTATTGTGGTAAATATCATAATGATTTATGATTTATGACCATGATTTATAAGGACCAAGCAAAACTGCTGTGATAACTTTGTAACCCAATTTTTTACTCAATTTTATAAATTGTTGTTCAAAAAGAGCTTGGGTTGGGTCTTCTCCAACCCCTAAATGGTAAAAAACAATGACCATCATTAAAAGCAAAAGAGGATAATATTCATAGACACCATCACTTCAGAACAAATAGGTGAACGGAAACATTTTGTTGTAACACATGAAATATGTTTGACAGAGAATTATTTACCTGTTTTGATTCCAAGATATTAAACATTGGGAACATCAGGACCGGCAGGAGGGCAGTAATGGCGAGGGGTATGACCTCGGTACACCAGTACACAGCCATCAGCATTATCGTGTAGGCACAACTAGCTTCCTAAAAGGGAACAAATATGTACATTTAAGAAATAACGTAAAAATAATCATCAAGAGATACTGTATATCTTGTAGCAAATTAAACATTTTTGTGGCTTGGCTATAACATGAAGAATAAGACTGATATTGTGCTTTAAAGTAGGATAATCCAACAAATAAATGAAAAGATGAATTGGGTATTTAAAAAAAAAAAAAAAATTAGCTTTTATAAAAGGATCTGCTATTGCCAGATAAAATAATTAAAGGGATTGTCTACTACTCGGACATCCCCTTCTCGAATATCATGTTTGACTCCATTAAAATAATAACATTTATATGCACCTCCGTTGCTGGCGCCATTCTAGCGATGGCGGAACTCACTCTCCCAGGGTTCACTTGATGTTGTTATGTCACACAAGCCCTGTACCCAATCAGCGCTAGCTTCATTCTCCCCACCTCTGGATGTATCAGACATCAATATGAAGTGAGCAAGCAGCCACAGCTTTGACTTCCTCTTGATGTTCGATTCATCCAAAGGTATGGAAAGTAAAGCGAGTGCTGATTGGGCACAGAGCTTGTGTGACGTAAAAATGTCAAGTGAGCCCTGGGAGAGCAAGTGCCAAACACCAATGGAATGGTGCATGCACCAGAGGTGAGTATAAGTGATATTAATTTAACGACTTAGTGATGAATGACGGACATAGCACATTATGAGCAGGTGTCAGTTCCCGCATCATGATGTGCTATGTCTGTCCTGGATTTAATCTTTCAATGTACACAGTGACAGCTTCGTACTGACAGCGGTCTGACAGCTGACTGGCACAACCAGAGATGCTTGGGCTCATTTCAGCAGTCCCCACTCTCTGATCGCTACAGTCAGCCAATCTAACCGACCGATCACAGCATGTGAGTGGCAGGAGGTGCTGAAATATCAGCACTTCCTGCATGGACGTCCTGCATGATCACTGCAGGTTCTCAGCTTATCTGACAGCCAAGCTCCAGCAGTAACAGCCAGGGCCGCCTATGGTTGATTAACATTCTAGAAATCCTGGCATGTTTGTGCTAGGAAGGGGGCTCCCTCTCTTATCCCAACTGGTACCCCCATGACAAAATCACGGGTAGACGATGATTGTCATGGCAATGATCTCCTGATGTGCCAGGCATGGTGGCCTATTAGACCCATCCATAGGCAGGGTCTAACAGGCATTCTGCCAGTGTAATCTGACAGGTCTGATGCATCGTAATACATGCCTATTTCAATGCATTATACCAGTGATCAGAACAATAAAAGTTAAAATCCCATAGAGATTTAATTAAAAAAAGTAAAAAATAGCAAAAATTGTTAAAAACAAAAACAACCCTTCCCCCCACAAAATAAAGAACAAAAAAATGTTACACCAATAAATACTAATATTTATGTAAAAACAAGTATAAACTAATGAAGTACTAATAAAGTACACATATTTGATATTGCAGCACCCAGAATGACAAGATCTATAACACTGACACACTATTTAACCCCTACAGTGAACACTAAAAAAAAATAAAAGAAAAAAGTGGCAAAAAAACTATACTTTTTCATCATGCCTCTGAAATAAAACGGGAATAAAATGGGATCAAACAGATAAATGTAAATAAAAATGGTAACGCTGAAAACTTCATCCAGTCCTGCAAAAGAAAAAAAAGCTGCCACAGCAAAAAATAAAAAAAATCTATAGCTCTCAGAATAGAGCAATGCAAAAACAATACTTTTTCTCTAACATTGGTTTTATTGTGTAAAAGTGGCAAAACATAAACAATTATATAAATGTTGTTTCTCTGTAATTGAGCCGACGCAGAATAAGGCCTCTGCCACACTCACGTGAAATTCACGCACGTGCCGAGAGACACGTATTTTCCCTGCGTGTTGCGTGCAGGTAAGTACGTGTCTCTGGTACGTGCGGGACACGTGTGTTCTACGTGTGCTATCCGCGATAGCACACGTAGAATCGGTAATTATTATACTCACCTGGTCCTTCCTGATGTCCGTGCTGCTGTCCGTGGTGCTGATCCTCGGTCTCCAGCCCTCCCGTCTCCCCGCTGCTGCTGCTGCCAGGCAGTGAAGTGAATATTCTATGAGAATAATGAGCGGCGGTCGGCAGCAAGAGGCAGCAGCGGCAGAGACAGGAGGGCTGGAGAAGGTGAGTTAATGTTTTGTTTTTTTTTCAATGACATGTATGTTTTCTCCGGCGCGTGTCACACGGGACCGCATCCACACTACACCCGTGTGGTACGGGTGCGGGCCGTGTGACACCCGTGCTGCCGGAGAAAACACTGACATGTCAGCGCTTTCAAAATCGCACACACGTACAAACGCACACGGACACACGTTCCGTGTGGTTTTACGTGTGTGTGCCTGCTACAATAGGGTAGCATTGGTTAAAGTGTCTCCGTGCCGCCGGTACGTGTAAAAAATGACAAACACGTGCCGGAGGCACGGATGTGTGGCGCAGGCCTAAAGCAGACTTTTACCACACCGTGAACGGTGAAAAAAGTAAATACATTTCTGAATTGCTTCATTTTGTTCATTCTGCCTCTCAAAAACCTAAATAGAAAGTGTTAAAAAAATCTTATGTGCCCGAAAATCATACTAATAAAAATGTCAACTCATTCTGCAAAAAATAAGCCCTCACATAACTCTGTGGGCAGAAATATGGAAAGATTATATCTCTCACAATAAGGTGATGAAACTGTAAAAATAAGCATGTTTAAGTGTGTGATAGTTGCCAAACATAACATACCAATATAAATCTGGTACTGTTGCCAAGATTAAAGCTGTCTAATCACTTATACCTCATGGCGCAAGTCGTCAAAAATGAATAAAGCCAATTCTTGTCCTGCTGTTGAATTGTTCATTCTTCCTCCCAAAGATCACAGTAAAGCTTGCTATTACATTTATCCTGTGCTCTATAAGGAATGCTTACATTGGGGTTTCCTTATCAATCTCTGAAATTTGTGATTCAGACATAACCCCCAATGGAACATTTACTATAATGAGGCAAACGGAGACACTTTGGACTCTCTCTGGTATTGGTAAGCCATGCCATTCTTTTTGAATGTAATAAAAGTGCAGTTGAACTCCTTTTTAGGCACATCTTAAATGCCGGACACCACCAAACAAGAAACCATACAGAGTCCACAGTATCTCTGCTGCCTCATTAGAGGGTTTCATCTGAATCATGTAATTTGCAGCTTTAGAAACCCAGATGTAAGTGCTTAGTGTAGAGCACAGTATAAATGTGAGCTGATTCAAAATGTTCTGTACCCCAAAATTCCACCAATAAAGGCTTCTACTAAACTCGCTAAAGGGCTCGTGCGCACGTCGCGTAATAGCATGCATTTACGTTGCGTATTGCACTGCAGCATAAATGCATGCATCCTGCGTCCCCTGCACAATCTATGAAGATTATGCATGACACGTACAAACGATGCTTTTATGAACGCAGTGATTTGGGTGCTAAAATTTTGACCTAAATCTGTGCGTTCATAAAAGCAGCATGTCAATTATTTGTGCGTTCTGGATGCAGCTCCCGCTCTGTCTATGGTGGGGGTGTGGCACCCCTGACCTGGTCAGGCACCACTGAGTACTGCACCCATGCTGGGGGCAGTACAACACAGGTAATCCAGAAGGCTGACCGGGGTGTGGACGCGGAACACTAGTAACCAGGAGCACACACACAGCTAGAGGGGACCCCTGAGCAGACTCAGGGAGGGGGCGTGGCTCTCGCCTCCCAGCTAGTGGTGGGTGGTGCCACTGGGAACAGGAGTGTGTAGAGGCAGAGAGTCAGAGGAAAGGGAGGTGAGAAGTCGTGTCTGGAGGGCAGAGCAGTGCCGTTCCAGACACTGCACCGTTCGTGGCTGCTGGCGGGAGAGAAAGGGCTACCTGGTAGTGCTGCCCGAAAACCACTTGAGGCCGGAGTGCAAGGAGGTGGCTGAGTACGGACTGCCTAGTGGACCCTGCCCGCACGGGGTACAGGTCCCCAGACCAGGGGTCCATTCAGTTGGCCTGCTCAACCTGCAGGTGGGGGTACTTCATACCCTCCACCAAAACACCACAGAGTCCGCAGCCACGTAGCAACGAGAGGGCCCATAGATCATAAGAGGCAAGCAAGTTGAGTGACCTGGTCCAGGCTACAAGGAGAAAAAGGGGAGAACAGGCAGAAGCAACTTCCCTGGGTGACCCCGTAGGACAACAAGTCTGGGTCACCACAAAAACACAAGAACTAGGAAGGCAAGTCAGTAGCCACCCTCATAAGTCAGCCTGAAGGAGCCTGGTTCCCCTCTTGGAGCATCACAGCATCACCCGGGTTTACTCACCCCTGCCACCTGAAGTGAGTAAAAACCCTGAAAGACAACGGGCACTGCGGCAGCAGCCAGAGCGCATCAAATCGGCTTTTTAACAAAAAAACTGCATTCATTATGCAGTCTTTCTGCAGTGATTTGAAGCGCACATGTGCTGTCAAATTGCTGCAGAATATTCTGCAGTTACATGCGCATGAGCCCAAAGACATGTCCCCACTCAGGTGTATCATAAATTATCAAAAATATAGATGGCTTCTATGTTACTAGTAGCACAAAGGCTCTGGAAATGCTTCCCCCCAAAATAATCCAGTAAAATCTGAACTCCCAAATCCAATTGCTCCTCTCCCTTCAGAGCCACAGCGTGCCTAAACCGGAGTTAGTATTTACATGTTTAGGATTTCTGTAGTGAGGAGGACCCGCTGAATTTACCGGTTGCGTTTGTCCAAAAGAATGAGCTGGACACAATAATCTGGCACAATGTACGAGCACTACAATGTACTGGACACTGCAATGTAAGATTTTAATTTCACTCTGCAACATCCATTGCTGCTTTTTTCTAGAAAACACCAATGGCATGAAAATCATCATTACACCTGTAGATGAATTTCCAAAAAAGTTTAGTTCCAAAATTGGGGTACTTTAAGGGAGGGCTCTTCTGGCATTCAGGGGCTCTGTATATGCATTTGCAAACTATTCTAGGAACCCCTGTTCTCCAAAAGTCAAATAGCCTTCCTTCCCTCCCAAGTCTCGTCGTGTGGCCAAACAGTCACATTCACGAGAGATAGTGTAACACTAATGAGGTCCTTTTTTATCAATTGTGAAAATGTAAAATTTGTGGCTAAAGCAATATTTTAGTGGTAAAAATGTAACTATTTTTTCTGCACTGCTTAACGGCATAACATTTTGTTAAGCGTGTTGCGTATCAATATGCTCAATGCATTTCCTTAAGACGTGTATTTTGTAAAATGAGGTCGCTTATGGGAGAGTTCTGTTGTCCTGACACCTCAAGGGCTCTGTCAATCTGACATGGCACCTGCAAACCATGACAATCAATGATGCACTCCGACACTCCGATCTGGCGCTCCTTCTCTTCTGAGTTTTTTACTGTGCCTTAAAAGTAGTTTCTGACCATACAGAGTATTGACATACTCAGGAGAAATTGTGTAAGAAATTTTGTGGTCCATTTTCTCTTCACAGCCTTGTGAAAATTAAAGAAAACATTTGGGCCTTCACAGCCCAATATTATAAAATTCTGGGAATCACCAATAGTTTCAAGATGCTCATCACACCCTCGATAATTTCCCTGAGGAATGTAGTTTCCAAAATGGTGTAAATTTTGGGGGAGATTCTGCTGTTTTGGAACCTTGTCGTCTCCCCAAATGCGACTTAGCATCTGCAATCTATTCCAAAAATCAAATAGCTCTCCTTCCATTTCGAGCCCTGCCGTGTGCCTAAACAATAGTTTCAGACCACATATGAGGTATCCCTGTACTTTAGAGAAACTGTGCAACAAATTATGTCACATATGTCCTGTTGTTACACTTATGAAAATTAAACATATACAGCTAAAATAAAATTTTGGGTTAAAAAAATTCTGTGAAGAACCTGTGGGTTAAAGATGCTCACCACACCTCTAGATTATTTCCTAAAGGAATGCAGTTTCCAAAATGGGGTCACTTGTGAGGAGTTTCCACTCTTTAAGCCCATTAGGGGCTCCGCAAAACAGCATGGCATTTACTATCTATTCTAGCTAAGTTTGCACTCCAAAAGTCAAATGTGCTTCTTCCCTTCTAAGGGTACCGTCACACTTTAGCGACACTCCAGCGATCCCACCAGCGATCTGACCTGGTCAGGATCGCTGGTGCGTCGCTACATGGTCGCTGGTGAGCTGTCAATCAGGCAGATCTCACCAGTGACCAGCCCCCAGCGAAGCGTGGAAGCGATGCTGCGCTTGGTAACTAAGGTAAATATCGGGTAACCAAGCGCTTGGTTACCCGATATTTACCTTGGTTACCAGTGCACACCGCTTAGCGCTGGCTCCCTGCACTCGTAGCCAGAGTACACATCGGGTTAATAAGCAAACCGCTTTCCTTATTTACTCGATGTGTACTCCGGCTACGTGTGCAGGGAGCAGGGAGCCAGCACTGGCAACCTGAGAGCGGCGGATGCTAGTAACCAAGGTAAATATCGGGTAACCAAGCAAAGTACTTCACTTGGTTACCCGATATTTACCTTGGTTACAGCTTACCGCAGGCTGCTAGACGCCGGCTCCTGCTCCCTGCACATTCAGATCGTTGCTCTCTCGCTGTCAAACACAGCGATGTGTGCTTCACAGCAGGAGAGCAACTTATAAAAAATGAACCAGAGCAGTGTGTAACGAGCAGCGATTTCACAGCAGGGGCCAGATCGCTGCTCAGTGTCACACACAGCGAGATCGCTAATGAGGTCACTGGTGCGTCCTAAAAACCGTGACTCAGCAGCGATCTCGCTAGTGATTTCGCAATGTGAGAAGTACACCTAAGGCTTACCATGCACCCAAACAGTAGTTTTCCATCACATATGGAGCATGGGAATATTCAGAAGAAATTACCATTTAGAAAATGCAATATTTCGGACTAAAGCTACATTTTTGTGCAGTAAATTTAAAATGCTAATTTTTTTTTTCTTTTACATTGCTTTAGTTCCTGTTAAACTCCTAAAGGGTTAATAAACTTCTTGGATGTGTTTTTGGGTTCTTTGAGTGGCGCACTTTTTAAAATGGTGTCACTTTGGAGTATTTTCTGTCATATAGGCCTCTCAAAGTCACATGAAATATGTGGTGTCTCTAAAAAAATTGTTTTTGTAAATTTTGTTGGAACAAGGAGAAATTACTGATAATCTTTTAACTCTTCTAACTTCCTAACAAAAAAAAAAATATGTTTCAAAAATGGTGCTAATGTAAAATAGACATGTGGGAAATGTTATTTATGAACTATTTTGTGTAGTATATGTAGCGCCCCTGACACCATCAGAGGGTGCTACAAGGTTCTGCATCCCCACCAGGATGCAGGGCCTACCCCCTTAGGGACCTAGAACCCCAGTGGCGGTAACACAAAAACCTCAGGTAATCCTAGTTTTCCCCAACATTCCCCTATACAATGGTATTTAGCTAGGGTGGGACCAATGGATAGCTGGGACAGGAAAGAGCTTCAAGTTGAACTGTTAACACCTGCACAGCAAAGGGGACCATCAAGGACCTTGCTGACCCTAAAGAATACGAAGACTCAGTAGCAAAGGGAGAACCGGGAACAGGACCAGAGTCTCCACACCCACAGGGTTCACACTACCGTCAGGCGGACAGAAGTGGACAAACCACAGAACGGGGACCCCCAGTGTTCTATACCACGGGGATCTATTTACCAGAGACAGGTGCAGGGGAGGAGGGTACCAGAGAACCAGACTGGCACTGGGACGAAGGGAACCTGGAGGCGAAACTAGCCGGCCTCGGGCAACCAGTTAACATCTCAAGTGAGTAAACCAATTGCACTGAATATCTGTCTTGACTCCCTTCTTCCGTCGCCCACTGCACCATACACCCGCTGGGGCAAAACACTACTTGCAGAGGGACTACCATACTAGCTGCTAATACCACCAGTCCCAGTGGAGACATTCTACAGCGGTGGCTCCCTACACTTAGCCGCAACACCGCAAGTGGCATCACAAATAAACTTTAATAACTTAATCCCTTGTAAATATCCCCATTACAAAAAGGGCCCAGGGCACGGAAACGGGTAATGGCCACCATCGTGACATTCCCAAGACGTATACTGCCCGGAACCAAGTACCCCATATCCCTGGGTGCTACATATAACTATCTGGTTTAAGGGCATGAAAATTAAAAGTTTGAAAATTGTGAAATTTTCACATTTTTTTAATTTTTTTTTATATTTTCAGAAATAAATGCAAATAATATCAAACAAAATTTACCACTGCCATAAAGTACAAGATGTCATGAAAAAACAGTATCAGAATCACTGAGATCTATTGAAACATTTTAGATTTATTTCCACATAAATTGACGCTGGTCATATTTAAAACATGATGCTTGGTCATTAATGTACAAAGGGTGAGGTCTCCTTAAGGGTTAATTGGGACATGCTGATTGGGAAGGGGTTGTCCGAGTAGAGGATTAAGGCCTAAGCCACACGGCGAGAAAATCGGTGCAAGTGAAGTGTGATAAAACATCGCATTCCACTCGGACCAATTATAGCTTGTGTGACAGCACACATGAGCGATTATTTTCTCAGCCCTAATCGGACTGAGAAAACAATCGCAGCATGCTGCAACTGTAATGCGAGACTCTTTTCTCTAGCACCCATTCAAGTGAATGGGGTGAGAAAAAAATCGCACTGCACTCGCAGTACACCGGTGTACCGCGCGTGCAGAGCGAGAATTGCAATAGCCGGCTACGGAGAAGAGAGGGAGATAAATCCCTCCCCTCCTCTGTGCCGGCCCGCCCCTCCTCAGCACTGGCCCGCCCCTCCGCTGCGCCGGCCCGCCCCCCGCAGGATGAAGTCCGCTCGCACAGTCGGACCTCAGACACAGGCACACTCGCATGACACTTGGCTCCTGCTGTGCTGCCAGGGCAAACCGAGTGTCATGCGAGCATCGCAGTAGTGCCACGTGTGGCCCCGGCCTAAGCCTTCAATTCATATTAGGGGAGAGGGGTAATATAATGCAATACCAGAAAGAATTTTACTAAAACCTTACAGCAATAGTTTCTAATTTTCAACCCTTCTAAGGATTCAACTTTTATTGAATGTTATATTATAAACTAAGGGCACTTAAATATCTTCTCTCTTAGGTCAAACCAATGTTTTTGTTTTATAACCAGCAGACTGTATTATGGTTTCTATTCTACTTCTGAATACTATTATAGTATATGTATAGTGTCCCAAAGAAGGCAGCTAATAGCCTAAAGCAGGCTTTACACGCTACGACATCGCTAATGCGGAGTCGTTGGGGTCACGGATTTTGTGACGCACATCCGGCCGCATTAGCGATGCCGTTGCGTGTGACATCGATAAGCGATTTTGCATCGTTGCAAAAACGTGCAAAATCGCTAATCGGCGACACGGGGGTCCATTCCCAATTATCGTTACTGCAGCAGTAACGAGGTTGTTCATCGCTCCTGCGGCAGCACACATCGCTGCGTGTGACGCCGCAGGAGCGAGGAAGCTCTCCCTACCAGCTTCCCGGCCGCTATGCGGAAGGAAGGAGGTGGGCGGTATGTTACGTCCCGCTCATCTCTGCCCCTCCGCTGCTATTGGGCGGCGGTTCAGTGACGTTTCAGTGACGTCGCTGTGATGCCGCACGGACCGCCCCCTTAGAAAGGAGGCGGTTCACCGGTCACAGCGACGTCGCCGGACAGGTAAGTATGTGTGACGGCTGTGGGCGATGTTGTGCGGCACGGGCAGCGATATGCCCGTGTCGCGCAACAGATGGGGGCGGGTACCCACACTAGCGATATCGGGACCGATATCGCAGTGTGTAAAGTAGCCTTTACATTAAATCCACATTAACCTAATATTAAATCTTTATCTAAAAGTGTACACTATAAACATCTGACAGGTGAGGGTCCCACTTTTTGACTCATACTCATCTGGGGTTAAATATTTAGCATTATGAAATATGTCCTAACCACAAGGTTAATCTTTTGGAATCTATAAAAAAATAGGTGGTTCCCAGATATCAATGTCACAATACCAAAGGAAAGTAAATAAATCAGTGGTATCAACATCATACTCCTCTTCTGCCAAGTGGGTAATGCCTGTTACTAATTCAGATGTTGGTGTGTACAGCACTTATGGAACAAGAGAAAAGTAACGTTAAATTGATGTCGAGCAAATGAAAGTAAAATGTATCTACAAATATGATTTAATAACAATAACAAGTCTAACGGACAAAGAACATCTCCAAGAGATATCATGCCAAAAACAATTGAGAAGCCATCTTAATTAAAAAAAATTATCAAAAAGTTCCATTATTAAAGGGAACCTGTCAGGTGCAATACGCACCAAGAACCACGAGCAGTTCTGGGCGCATATTGCTAATCCCTACTTAACTGTCCCAGGCTATAGTAGCATACATAAAGAGATCTTTAGAAAAGTATTTCTAAAGATCTTTTATCATATACTAATGAGGCCAGCGACTAGTCACAAGAACGTTACTTGCCTTGGCTAGTCGGCCCCCATAGCATGTAACCACACCACTGTGAGTGTACTAACATGCTAAAGAATGTGCAGCATTAGAGGAATGGTGGCTTTCACCTCTCGGCTGATCAAGAACACAAATATGTTCGAAACGCGTCTTGTGAATTACGCTTTTATGGAGCTGGTGTATCCCCCCCTATTGTTCCCTTATTTTGAACAATGAAATAAAGAAGACATTTTGAATTTTATATGGTGCTGGATCAACACCTTTTTTTTTTGTCCTCACAAATTCATGTGGATACCAGCCACAGATTTCCGTGCAGCTGCTCATTTGAACCCAATGGGCCCTTCTGGACTTCTGAAGTGGTAAGCTGATACACAATATTATTTTTTACTTACCTGCATGTTTGTCTGGGTTTGAGGATGTATTTTGGGAGACGGGGTGTCAGGATTTGCCTCCCCAACGTGTATATGACTGTCCCATTAATCTGTTTCCTGGA
The DNA here is from genome assembly GCF_048569485.1 of Anomaloglossus baeobatrachus. Taxonomy (NCBI): domain Eukaryota; kingdom Metazoa; phylum Chordata; class Amphibia; order Anura; family Aromobatidae; genus Anomaloglossus; species Anomaloglossus baeobatrachus. The sequence goes on along the minus strand of NC_134354.1, from coordinate 112,758,923 downwards.
GCAAAACTTCCCAAATCCATACTGTAAAACCTTTCTGTCCCAGAGAGACCGGCCATGAAAGATTACATTGCTGAGAGTTTGGAAAAGGGGCATATCAGACCCTCCTCTTCGCACGTGCGCACGTGGTGTCAGGGTTTTTCTTCGATAAGAAGAAAGATTTGGGTCTCTTATCCTTCAGAAAGGTTGTTCATGCCACCCAATTTGCACTATAAACTAATTGGGCAACATCATAATTCTGTACTTGCAGGTCATCCAGGTATTAAAGCAATCTCGGAACTCCTTTCTCGTTGTTTTTGGTGGCTGAGATTGCATCAGGGAGTAGTTAACTATGAGTTTGCTTGCAGTATTTACGCATGTTCCAAGGTAATGTATATGTAGCTCCCCTGAGCCTCTCAGGGCACTACTAGGAACTGTATCCTCACGGGGATGCAGGGCCTACCCCCAGGGACCTGGAACACCAGTGCCAGCAACACCTAGACACACCAAAATCCTAATTACCACTCCACACCAGGGGTAATTGGCTAGTCGGACACAAGGGGATGGCCACCTAGATGGCGGAACCAGACCAGGGGGAGTAGACAACCTGGTGGGAGGGGACAGCAGTCAGTCTAGAGACGTCTAGAGTAGTGAGTGAAAGTGGAAAGATGTGCCTAGAGCTGGGTCGTGTAACTGTGACCCAGGGGCACAGGAGACTGGTTGCCAGGGCAGGTACACCTGCGTACCGCTGGGACCAGAGCACCAATGGGGCACAGGGCCCTGGGTCAGATGACACTTTAAGATGGCCTGGCAAATACCTGCACAGTGACGGGACCTTCACGGACCTCACTGACCCACAGATCCGGGGGCACCAGCAGTAAAGCCAGGATCAGGGTTCGGGACACAGACCAGCCCTACAGGGTCCACACTGCCTGCCGTATGGACAAGGAGACTGCCACAAAGGGGACAGTCGGCCCCAAACGCTCTACGCTACGGGAACCCAACCACACAGAGCAACCGAGTCATCCACTGGCACTGGAAATACAGGGACCTGAGCCAGCTGTCCAAGGGTAAAGCGTGAGTAGAGACTGTTAACTACAACCCACAGTGTAGTCTCCCTTATTACTCCATCATACATCTTCAAGGCTCATACCTACCTACGGAGGGTCAACCACCACCAGCCCTGGGGATAATCTATTCAGCAACGGCGCTTCCACCATCTTAATCACAACCTGCAGGTGGCATCACACAAATGAATTTAATCTCCCTTGTAAATACTCCCCATTAAAAAAGCACCCAGGGCACAGGACCAAAGTGAGATTCCCCAGTGATACACTGTCCGGGACCGAGTACCCTATTCTTTGGGTGACACATATACTCGTCCATCGGATTCTCTCCTGCCATTGGCTATCCCACATAGACTTTGCTTGCATTCATCCATAGATTTCATTACTGACCCAACTTTGTCTTTGGGAAAGACTGTATTTTTGATGGTTGTGGATAGGTTTAGTAAGATGACGCATTTCATCGTGTTGCCGGCACATCTAAGTCCCAAGACTCTGGCTCAGTTAAGTTGTTCATGTGATTTTCCCATGTGTATATTTCCCTGTGTCTTCTTTAGTGTTTAGTGGGGTTGACAAAGAGCTCATCCCTCCCATTCCCTATTTAGGGCCCAGCTCTAGGGTCATCCTGTTGTCAGGTATCCAGCTCAGCGCATAGGTGCAGAGCCTATCTAGGGTAATGAGGAGACCCCAGGGGCCAGCGGTAGGTTTACCAGGGGTCACCATCTCCCCAATCCCTAGACTCAGGGTTTCCTTTACCTTCTCTTTCGCTTGGTACTCCCCAGTACCTAGCATGAAAGGAATGTTCACAGCCTACAGTGCTCACAATAAGCAAATTCACCACTCCGAGTCCGTAGTTACATACAGTTCCTTTGACCCCTTTAAGGAAATGTTCATTCTATTGACTCTAACAAATAAGTTATCTGTTTGCAATTCATTTTTCATCACTATTTTTTAGTGACTACTTTGGCCTCAATATCTAAATTTGCTATTCCATGACTGTAAGGTTTTGCTTAAAAAATGTAACCTTTTCACTTTAAGGACCTTATTAAATCAACCAAAAAGTATTTAACTAAAACCTTGAAGGGAATTTGTGAGCTGGCTTTTGCTGCCTCATCTGAGAGCAGCATGATGTAAACAAAGAGGCCCTGAATCCAACAATGTATCACTTAAATTACTGGGTTCAACTGTTCTGATACAATCAAAGATTTTAATTTTTGCATGTAGCAGAGCCCATACAGCTGCCCCTGCGTTCACCAGGCTTTCAGTGCACATTTCCATAGACAGAAGCTGCTAATCACAGAAAAGGGCGGAGTTGGACCTGATCTCACTTGCTGCTGGGTTCAACTAATGATAAAGCTAGGAAGCGCTAACATAGCAATCAAACAACAACAATACACTTCATGATAAGCGAGAGGACTAAATTCTCTGTTTTAACTCTTACAGCAGGCTTTCTTCAGATTACATAGCAAAAACCTGCACAGAGTTCCTTTAAGGGAATAATTTCTTATTTTCAACCCTTCTAAGAATTCAACTTTTATTGAATGTTATATCATTAATTAAGTTCACTTAAATATCTTCTCCAGTAGGATAGACCAGTTTCTTTATTATATAAGCACCAGACTGTGTTATGGTTTCTATTCTACTTCTGAATACCTTTAACCCCTTAATGACTGTGGGCAGTAATATCACATCCCTGCAGTCATAGTGTTAATCCCCAACGACTGCCGCGAACAGCTGGGGGAATCCGCTTCACATTTCAGCTGATTTGTACAGGTTAAAAAAATAAAAATATATGCACACATTTGGTATCGCCGCTCTCATGAATCCCCAATCTATCAAAATATAAAATCAATTAATCTGATCAGTAAACGGCATATCAGCAAATAAATTTCAAACGCCAAAATTATCTTTTTTGGTTGTCGCAAATTTTGTGCAAAAAGCAATAACAGGCAATCAAAACGTAGCATCTGTGCAAAAATGATACCATTAAAATCATCAGATCGAGACACAAAAAATAAGCCATCACTGAGCCATAGATTCTGAAAAATGAGAACGCTATGGATTGCAAAAAATGACGCAAAATGTGCGCCATTTTTTTATTACAAACAAACTTTGAATTTTTTCAACCCCTTAGATAAAAGTAAACCTTGTAATATTTGGTGTCTACAAACTCATACCAACATGAGGCATCACGCCAACATATCAGATTTACCATATAGAAAACGCGGTGAATAAAATATCTCAAAAACAATCATGCAATCACACTTTTTTTTTACAATTTTTCCGCACTTGGAATTTTTTGTTTTCCAGTACACTATATGGTAAAACTTATCATTTCATTTAAAAGTAAAACTCATCCCATAAAAAACAAGCCCTAATATGGCAAGATTGACGGAAAAAAAAATTACGGCTCTCGGAAGAAGGGGAGCAAAAAAACAAAACAAACAACAAAAAATTGGGTGGGGTGAAGGGGTTAAGGTGTATAGTATCTCAAATAAAGCAGCTAATAGCCTAATATTAAATCCACAGACTTTTCTATTAAAGGATACACTATAAACATCTGAGGGTTCCATTTCTGGACTCATAATCATCTAGAGTTAAATATTTGACATTATGAAATATGTCCTAATCACAAGGTTACTCTTTGGTATCTGTAAAATAAGTGTGGTTCCCAGATGTCAATTTCACAATACCAAAGGAAAGTAAATAAATCAGTGGTATCGACATCATACTCCTCTTCTGCCAAGTGGGTAATGCCTGTTACTTTTATCTTGTTCCATATTTGCTATACACACACCAACCTCTGAATCAAACTGATGTCCAGTAAATTCAAGTAAAATGTATCTACAAATATAATATAGTGATAATAACAAGTCTAACAGACAAAGAACATCTCCAAGAGATGTCATACCAAAAAGTATAGAAGCCATCTTAATTAAAAAAAACATCAAAAACTTTCATTATTAGGCAAGTAGGCAAAATATATCCACACAAAGTGACCTTAAGTAAATGAAATGATCATTTATTATTTTAGAAGTAGATCTGTTGAAGCATAACATTTGATTCTTTCACAACTATGTCCATTTGTATATTGGGATGTGGCTATAGTACATTTCAACATCTAAGGTTACATGTTTTCTAATACGAGGTTGTTGGTAATTCCGTATATCTTCTCAGGAGATAAAAAATAAAATGCAAAATAAAAACTAAAGTAAAAAGTTTGGAAACACTTTTTCACACCAGTGAGTATATTATACAGTGTATATATATATATATATATATATATATATATACACCGTATATATATATATATATATATATATATATATATATATACACATACATATAATATACTGTATACACTGTATATATATATATAGATATACGGTATATATACATATATATATATATATATGAATATAGATAGATATATACATACATATATGGTGTGTGTGTGTGTGTGTGTATGTACTTTTACATGAAAACAAATAATCTTTCCATCTATCTAAACATACATGACTGTAAATCTTGGAGAATTTATTAAACAGGTCATTTGATGTGAATTGTGAACCATAAAAAACAAACCCTCAAATATCCAAACAAAAAATTGTTTTTTTTTATATACTTATATATTAATATATATAATAATATATATGTTTAGCTTTTAAATTTAGTGTAGGTACAACAAAGCATGAAAACCCTTGACGGGTTGCGAGCATCCGTATTTTGGCCAAAATATCAAATAATACCTTATATAAATGTATTATACAGTCATATGAAAAAGTTTGGGCACCCCTATTAATGTTAACCTTTTTTCTTTATAACAATTTGGGTTTTTGCAGCAGCTATTTCAGTTTCATATATCTAATAACTGATGGACTGAGTAATATTTCTGGATTGAAGTGAGGTTTATTGTACTAAACAAAATTTGACCGGTGCAAAAGTATGGGCACCCTTATCAATTTCTTGATTTGAACACTTTTTACTGACTTACTAAAGCACTACATTGGTTTTGTAACCTCATTGAGCTTTGAACTTCATAGGCAATATTTCTGGATTGAAATGAGATTTATTGTACTAACAGAAAATGTGCAATCCGCATTTAAACAAAATTTGACCGGTGCAAAAGTATGGGCACCTCAACATAAAAGTGACATTAATATTTTGTAGATCCACCTTTTGCAAAAATAACAGCCTCTAGTCACTTCCTGTAGCTTTTAATGAGTTCCTGGATCCTGGATGAAGGTATATTTGACCATTCCTGTTTACAAAACAATTCCAGTTCAGTTAAGTTTGATGGTCTCCGAGCATGGAGAGCCGCTTCAAATCATCCCACAGATTTTCAATGATATTCAGGTCTGGGGACTGGGATGGCCATTCCAGAACATTGTAATTGTTCCTCTGCATGAATGCCTGAGTAGATTTGGAGCAGTGTTTTGGATCATTGTCTTGCTGAAATATCCATCCCCTGCGTAACTTCAACTTCGTCACTGATTTGGCACATGTACTTTCATATAATTGTTTTATATTCCCCAGCTTGTAGAGGGTTAAACGTTCCCTGTAGCATTCATTATTTGTGCTTTAGATGAGCAAGGTACAGATTAGACAATTATTTGACTATGAGCTTATATATAAAATAAATAAGTCTGTTGGTATCCAGACCTTTGTAATGAAATGTAAGATTACTGATGAACGACGACTTGTCATCAAGTGGCTGCACAAATATAACCGCTGCTGAGGACATCGGAGCAGATATTCCAAGTGAGCATGAAAGAACAACTTGTGAGAATTTTAAGAACTTATAAAACCAAATTAAGACAGTCGTTCAAGGCTCTCCACCAAGAAAGCCGTGATAGCTAGTGGTAAAGAGCAGTGGTTAACAGAACCCTTGAAGGAAACTTGCCTAGTGTATTTTGCTTCTAAACCACCACCTCTAATCTGGTACTATACTTTATACACTGTATTTATTAGCTCAAGAAAACAGATATCGTATTTTTCAGATTATAAGACTCACTTTTTTCCCCAAAAATTTGGAAGGAAAATGAGGGGTGCGTCTTAAAATCCGAATGTAGCTTACCGGGGTGTGGTGGAGAGGGGTTACAGGAAGCAAGGGCAATGCTCTGCTCTGTGCCGGGGCTGTGGACGCTGCTCTGTGTGGCAGGCAGCGAGGCTCTGTGCGGCGAGCGGTGGGGCTCTGTGCGGCAAAGCTCTATGTGGCGAGCGGTGGGGCTCTGTGTAGCGAGGGTCTGTGCAGCCGGCGGTGGGGCTCTGTACGGCGAGGCTCTGTTCGGCAGATGGTGGGGCTCTGTGTAGCGAGGCTCTGTGCGGAAGGTGGTAAGGCTCTGTGTGGTGAGGCTCTGTGCAGCAGGCAGTGAAGCAAAGCCCATTCTGAAGATGTAGGTGGTAAGGCCTTAAAATAATGGCACACTGAGTCAGCGCGTGCACAGATCTCGCCTTATCATTGAGCTGATCTGACTCAATCTGCACATGCGCCGACTCCGGCCTTCATTTCTTTGAAGTACGCACCCCTGACATCTTCAGAATGGCCCGTGCCATAGCACCCACTGCCCCAGCACAGAACATTGTCCACCACAGCCCCAGGACAGAGCAATGCCTGCTGCAGCCCCAGGACAGCATCGCAGCCCGCAGGGAGCATCTGGGCCCCCCTCTGCAATGCTGCACTCTAGCACGGACACTGCCTTCTGTGACCACCGCTGCCCACGCCCAGTAAGACACCACCGGATTATAAAACAGACCCCATATTTTTTTCTACCTTTTTTTTTCCTCTAAATTTGGGGTGCGTCTTATAATCTGGTGCGTCTTATAAAACGAAAAGTACAGTAATCGCATACACAGCGAGCAGTCTTTAAACTGATTTTTTAATCAAAAGTTCTCATCTATTTAGGCTGCTAAAAACCGCTTAAAAGGGTTGGCTACTTAGTTTTAACAGATGTGTTGGGGACATGATTTTGTGTATTCCTTAATATACAGTATAAGTATCACAGCCTCTCCTCCTGCTCTCTTTTGTGCCACCTTCAACAAAGCCTTCACAGCTCTCCTGTTCTCAGGAGATATAGGAGCCTTTTAACCAGATCTGTCCATGGCCTCCTCCAATTGAAAAACAGTTTTGCTATATGCAAAATTTTTCCATTGGAAGGGGTTGATGGACAGGTCTGCTTACATGCTCCTCCACATGAAGCCACGATGAGGAAGGTGGTACTATCACATGCTGGAGGAGCACCTGTGATACTTATATATTAGTAAGTGCCATAAATCACATCCCCAACACATTTATTAAAATAAAGTGACCAAATGCTTTAAGAAATTGCAGTACAGTAGAGTAGTGGTAGCAATTTGGAGGTTGTGGCAAAAATAACTTACAGGCAGGTAGTTGCTAAGGTCTCTTTGACACATCAGTTTTATTCCATCAGTCACAATCCGTTTTGTGACTGATGTGACAGATCCATCGCAGATTGTGGTAAAAGTGATGCGACGGATCCCTGTAAAAAAAAAACCAGATACATCGTTGGTATTGAAAACCTATAACTCCATCCGGGGGGGAGAAAGACTTTTTTCTGACCAGAAATGAATTTACACCTTGTCAAAAAAACGGATCCGTCACCGGATTCCGTCATTTGACGTATTACGACGGATCCTGCGTGCATAGGATTCCATTACACAAAACGACGGACAGCGAAGGATCCGTTGCTGTCTGTTTTTTCGACGCACTGTGGACGTCGTCTCCATTGGCCAGACAAACAATTTTCGACTGATCCATCACACGACGGATGAAACGTCAGGCCATGCGTCGCAATCCGTCGCTAATACAAGTCAATGAGAAAAAAGTGGATCCAGCGGCATCAGTTGATGGATCCGTTTTTTTCACAATTCGACGGATTGCGACTGATGGCAAAAAACAGATGCGTGAAAGGGGCCTAACTACCTGCCTTTTCTGCCCGGCAAGGTGACGATCTCTTATCGTTCAGATCGGTCATGGATCTCTCCTGCCATGGATTCTCCTGCTTTCTGTGATGTCACATCGATACAGCAGCGTCATTTCTTTCACTGTGCTCTGTTGACCACCACCGATGTCACGCTAATTGACAGCTAGCGCCCCACTGCCTAACCACAGGGAGCATTACTTTGGCAGTGACGGCCCATCAACAGAACAGACTGGAAGAGACAGAGTTGCTCTGTTGATGTGAAGTCAAAGAAAGCAGGAGAATTGCCACTTGAGCATGGAAAAATCCTCACAGAGCAGAACAGGCATGTAGTCTGCAATTACCTGCTGGTAAGTTCTTAGGGGTACTTTGCACACTACGACATCGCAGGTGCGATGGGTGGGGTCAAATTGGTGGGGTCAAATTGAAAGTAACGCACATCCGGCGTCGCAGGCGATATCGTAGTGTGTAAAGCCTTTTTGATACAATTACCGAGCGCAAAATCGTTGTAATCGTATCATTGGTGTAGCATCGGTCATTTCCATAATTTGGAAATGACCGGTTATAATGTTGTTCCTCGTTCCAGCGGTATCACACATCGCTGTGTGTGAAGCCGCAGGAGCGAGGAACATCTCCTACCTGCGTCCTGCAGCTCACGCCAGCTATGCGGAAGGAAGAAGGTGGGCGGGATGTTTACGTCCCGCTTATCTCCGCCCCTCTGCTTCTATTGGCCACCTGCCGTGTGACGTCGCTATGACGCCGCACGACCCGCCCCCTTAATAAGGAGGCGGGTCGCCGTCCAGAGCGACATCGGAGGGCAGGTGAGTGCATGTGAAAGCTGCAAGCTGGCGTATCGATAATGTTCGCTACGCCAGCTATCACCATGATATCGCAGCTGTGACGGGGGCGGGGACTATTGCGCTCGGCATCGCAAGCATCAGCTTGCGATGTCATAGTGTGCAAAGTGCCCCTTAGCCCCATAGGAAAAAAAGTCCCAGATAACCCCTTTAAGGAATAATACATTGTGGAGAAATAGCAGACAAGACCCTGTATTCTACACTGGTTAATCATAATGGATACTTCTACTAACTTGCTGTAACCTTTGACCTAATGCTGACAGTTTTTTCAAGCAGAATTTCAGAAATTGCAAATATTTAAACCTACAAACAAAGGGACCTATGTATCACTCAGCCGGGCACAAGCAATTATTTTTGACATCCCCTTTGTGGATATAAATAGTAGTTAAAGATTATACTGCAGTAAGTATAGAATAGAAAATGTATACTAAACATACTCAAAGTTTCATAATTGTATGTCCCTGTGTGTGCATAGATACATGAAAAGAAGAATACATTTTTTTTATTGTAAATGATACATCCTTTTTCCCTAGCAGCTCAGGACTCTAAAAAAGCTTCATGACAAATCCTGGGAGCTCCACTTTTCAGGAATAACTTAAATGCAATCTTCTGTCCAAAATTCTAAAGGGTGCTTTACAGGCTGCAACATCGCTACCGATATATCATCGGGGTCACGTCGTTAGTGACGCACATCCGGTGCCGGTAGTGACATCGCAGCGTGTGACACCAAGGAGCGACGATCAACGATAGAAAATCGTTCAAAAACGGTGATCGTTGACACGTTGCTCCTTTCCTTAATATCGTTGCTGCCACAGGTAAGGAGATGTTCGTCGTTCCTGCGGCACCACACATCGCTATGTGTGACACCGCGGGAGCGACGAACATCTCCTTACCTGTGTCCCCCGGCAATGAGGAAGGGAGGAGGTGAGCGGGATGTTATGTCCCGCTCATCTCCGCCCTTCTGCTTCTATTGGCCGACCGCTTAGTGACGCCGCAGTAACGTCACTATGATGCCGAACGCACCTCCCCCTTGAGGGAGGGATTGTTCGGCGGTCACAGCGACATCGCTGACAAGGTATGTGCGTGTGACGCTGCCATAGCAATAATCTTCCCTACGGCAGCGAGCACCAAATGTTGCACGAACGACGGGGGCGGGTGCTATCGCTAGCGATGTCGCAGCGTGTAAAACACCCTTAAATCTAAGTGCCCAGGCTTCTATGTCCCTTCACACAACACATTTCACATACTAATACTATTGAAAATATTTGTGCGTGGAAATATCATAGAAAAAAATTCAGCCAATATTTATTAAATACTCAAGGCTGAGAGATAATAAATTATGAACTAGTCCATATGCTCTACAATACGGGTAGTAGCTACTCATATAAAGTCTTGATGCCTACATATAAACAGTAGGTAAAATATGTCTATGTTGACAGATAACCCTATTTTACCCTAAAGCTGAGGACTGCCTACTCGAAGAAGTCTAAAAATATGTGAAACACAAAGAGTTAATACATGGTAAATGGGCACTTTGCAACCATAATATATCAGAAATTGCACTCTGCAACTGTCCAATAACAGCTGTGCTGTTAGGTTAGCGATTAGCAGACCTGTTGAAGTTCAGATTCACCGGGTTTTGCTGAACTTTAGTTAAAATTGTATGACCCGGATTTGACCCAAACTTGACTCTGGATCCCGAACCCTTTATAAGTCATCGGGAACCCAAACTTTGGTGCTGTGAAATGGTTGTAGGAAGGGCTATGGGGCTGTAAAAAGAAGCAAAAAAGGGGTAAGAGCAGGACAATTGCCCTGCAAAGAAAGAAAAAAAAATTGCACGGTGCAGGTAAAGCAGAAATCTGCTAGCTGCAGCCCTCAGCTGTCTGCTTTACCATAACTGGTTATCAAAAATAGAGGGTATCCTACTCTGTTTTTTTAAATTATTTATTTGAATAATTAAAAAAAAACAGCATAGGGTCCCTGTTATTTTTGATAACCAAACAAAGTAAAGCAGACAGCTCAGGGTTGTAGCCCACAGCTGTCTGCTTTACCCGCAATGATTATCAAAAATAGGGGGGAACCCACTTAATTAAAAAAAAAAAAATTGTTTATTTTGTTCACAGTAGCATACAGGCATCTTCCGCATGCAATAAAGCTCGTTGATTGGACGCGTTGCAGCCATTCAACAAATTTTATTAGCATATGAACAGCATCAGAACGCTGGCATAGACTTTTTTTTTGAAAAATCTTTGTTCAAGTTCAAGCCGCAAACACCCCCTGTCCGCAACGAACCCCAAAACGTTACCATTCGGGTTCACTCATCCCTAGTTTAAGGTTAATGTGTTATAATCAATCAGCAAACAGACACATCATGTATTTGGGTTTAACCCCTTCACGACCTTGGACGGATCTATCCGTCAAGGATTGTGTCCCGTTAAGCCCCGCCCCCTGCCGCGGGCAGGCGGCGGTCGGCACACATGTCAGCTTTTTTCAACAGCTGACATGTGTGCCTGCTAGCCGCGGGTGGAATCGCTTTCACCCGCGGCCATTAACCCCTTAAATCTTGCTGCCAAAGTCTGGCAGCAAGATCTAAATGCGCGCGGCCATGTTTTTTACTTACTGTCGCCCCCACCTGAAGTCATGTGCGTTATCACGTGACTATCGGTGGTTGCCATTGTGTCGCCCTGGACAAGCCAGGGGACACAGGTAACAACACACACACCCCCACCCCCAGCAGTTCACAGCAGACATCCCCAAAGTGACCTGCTTTCTGCCTCGGGCTCAGACTGACACACCAGGTGGGCAAAGTCAGGAGATGGGGACGCCCACCCAGGAGTGAGCTGGCCTGAGGCAGGAAACAAGCCCAGTCAAGTCCTAGGAGAGGAAGAGAGAAGGTCTGCAGAGAGGCAGACATAGCCAGCGGCCTAGGTTGGAGCCTAGGGCCTCGTACAGAGAGTCCGGCAGATGGTAGTGGCCGTCTGCAGGGAGCCGGGGAGCCAGTTGATGGAACCGCAGGTAGCCGGGGCTGGGCGGTGGCCCCCCGGTACTGAATCGGGGAGCCAGCTGGAAACCGGAGAACAGGAAGAGTGTGCAAGGAGGCGAAGGAAAGAACTTACACTAACAACCTGGGGTCAGGGGATCTTAGCAGTGCAACCGTCTGAGGGACCTGTCCAACCAGCCGTTTGTTTACCGAGAACTGTGTCGTGTTTACTGACTGAGTACCTCCGTGCCGTGTGGCACAGCGCTGCCCCTGCGCCCCTGCACCTCCACAGGCCCCCTGCCCGCCTGCCCACCATTCCAACACCCCATCACTGGGCCCCGGGATCACCAACCCCTACCCACGGAGGGGCAACACAACAACTGGCTGCTCCACACCATTACTCCCGGGATCCCCAGCCAGAGCAGCGGTGGTGTACACTCAATCACCACAACCATGGGTGGCGTCACGGACAATAAACAATCCCCACACCCAAAATCCCCTTTTCACTCACGGGCGAGGAGCGCCACTAGAGTCCCCGGGATCCGGCTCATCGCTCGAGCCACCGAGCAGCAGCAGGCCGCAGCAGCCACGGCAGCCGGACCCGAGCAGTGGGAGAGCGCGGCGTCCCCTCCTCCACCCGCGACAACTTGGCGTCACGAACAGGATCTTACCGCTCTGCCGTCTGGTAGAGGTGCGCCTTGTTACCGCCGGAGGTGTCCGGCCAGAAAATTTCAGAAGCCGCCATCTTTGGCGCGAAGAATTTCCCGCTCGAGCGTCTTCCCCGAGCAGGGAAGGCGCGAAAGTGGAGCCCCGCCCCCTGAAGAAGGAAGTGCTAAAAAGAAGCTAAGGGGGACGGGATGGCGTCCGGCCGCATGTGAACCGCGGCTGTGGAAGCAGGGACGCCAGGACTCTGCCAGCATTTGGTTCCTGGAAGAGGCCGCCACAGTGATGCACCGACCCGTTACCCCTGTTACCGGTAGCGGAGCCCGCAGCGTCTGTGGGGAAGGACCCAGACCTGGGGTCCCCAGGCCTCACCTTTGTCACCGCCCTGCCACCGGCCCCGGCAGTCCGCCCGGCCGCGATGGAGATGACGACGGCTCCGGCAGTCCGCCCGGCCGCAACGGCAGCGAAGTACCGGTCCCGTTGACCGATCTGGAGCCGTTCCTGGACTGGGGTCAAGGGGTGCTGCCCACTTCCTAGGGGCAGCACCAAGGCTAGGTTGTTTGGGTGGGTGACTGAAGGACCCGTTACACTGTTATTATTAAAAGTGTTTGACTGTTATTGCAACGTTAAAGTAATTGCATCCCGTTGTGGGAGGATTGAAAATGCTTGTGTTTAATGTTTTGATCTTTTGCAGTTTAAAAGAAAAATAAAACCGGTGATGGACGGGCAGCCCGAGGATGGTCTGCATTTTGCTAAGGGGGAATGTGTTGCCCTGGACAAGCCAGGGGACACAGGTAACAACACACACACACCCCCACCCCCAGCAGTTCACAGCAGACATCCCCAAAGTGACCTGCTTTCTGCCTCGGGCTCAGACTGACACACTAGGTGGGCGGAGTCAGGAGATGGGGACGCCCACCCAGGAGTGAGCTGGCCTGAGGCAGGAAACAAGCCCAGTCAAGTCCTAGGAGAGGAAGAGAGAAGGTCTGCAGAGAGGCAGACATAGCCAGGGGCCTAGGTTGGAGCCTAGGGCCTCGTACAGAGAGTCCGGCAGACGGTAGTGGCCGTCTGCAGGGAGCCGGGGAGCCAGTTGGTGGAACCGCAGGTAGCCAGGGCTGGGCGGTGGCCCCCCGGTACTGAATCGGGGAGCCAGCTGGAAACCGGAGAGCAGGAAGAGTGTGCAAGGAGGCGAAGGAAAGAACTTACACTAACAACCTGGGGTCAGGGGATATTAGCAGTGCAACCGTCTGAGGGACCTGTCCAACCAGCCATTTGTTTACGAGGAACTGTGTCGTGTTTACTGGCTGAGTGAGTACCTCCGTGCCGTGCGGCACAGCGCTGCCCCTGCGCCCCTGCACCTCCACAGGCCCCCTGCCCGCCTGCCCACCATTCCAACACCCCATCACTGGGCCCCGGGATCACCAACCCCTACCCACGGAGGGGCAACACAACAACTGGCTGCTCCACACCATCACTCCCGGGATCCCCAGCCAGAGCAGCGGTGGTGTACACTCAATCACCACAACCGTGGGTGGCGTCACGGACAATAAACAATCCCCACACCCAAAATCCCCTTTTCACTCACAGGCGAGGAGCGCCGCTAGAATCCCCGAGATCCGGCTCACCGCTCCAGCCACCGAGCAGCAGCAGGCCGCAGCAGCCGCGGCAGCCGGACCCGAGCAGTGGGAGAGCGCGGCGTCCCCTCCTCCGCCCGCGACACCATCGTAGCACAGGGTCATGTGATGACACCTGCAGCTATGATGTTTCACTTTCGTTTTCCCTCGGCACGGAACAGAGGGAAAAAGAAAGTGACTGTATCTGCTGTTTACAGCTGTATAGCTGTGATCAGCAGATAGATAAGAGCGATCGGATTGCTGATTGCTATAGCCCCCTAGGGGGACTAGTGAAATAAAAAAAATAAAAATTAAAAAAAAAGTTTTAAAAAATTTAAAAAAAACCCTAAAAGTTTAAATCACCCCCCTTTCCCCCCATTGAAAGTTAGAGGGTTAAAAAATAAATAAATATACACATATTTGGTATCGCCACGTTCAGAAATGCCCGATCTATCAAAATATAAAATCAATTAATCTGATTGGTAAACGGCGTAGTGGCAACAAAATTCCAAACGCCAAAATTACGTTTTTTGGTCGCCGCAAGTTTTACGCAAAATGCAATAACAGGCGATCAAAACGTAGCATCTGCGCAAAAATGGTACCATTATAAACGTCAGCTCGAGACGCAAAAAATAAGCCATCACTGAGCCATAGATCCCAAAAAATAAGAACGCTACGTGTTTCGGAAAATGGCGCAAAACGTGCGCCACTTTGATTGGACAAACTTGTGAATTTTTTTAACCCCTTTGATACAAGTAAACCTATACATGTTTGGTGTCTACAAACTCGAACCGACCTGAGGCATCACATAGATACATATAGTTTTATCATATAGTGAACACAGTGAATAAAAGATCCCAAAAACTATTGTGCGATCACACTTTTTTTTGCAGTTTTTCCACACTTGGAATTTTTTTGCTGTTTTCCAGTACAATATATGGTAAAACCTATGGTTTCATTTAAAAGTACAACTCGTCCCGCAAAAAACAAGCCCTCATATGGCAAGATTGACGGAATAATAAAAACGTTACGGCTCTCGGAAGAAAAGGAGCAAAAAACAAAAACGCAAAAACGGAAAGTGCCCGGGGGTTAAAGGGAACCTGTCACCTCTTTTTTGGCATATAAGCTGCGGCCACCACCTCCGGGCTCTTATATACAGCATTCTAATATGTTAGAATGCTGCATTTAAGAGCCTGGTGATGGTGGCCGCAGCTTCTAGGCCAAAAAAGAGGTGACAGGTTCCCTTTAAACTGTATATGGGTCAATCCCATCACAACATCCAGAGTACAAAACAATACAAAAAGCATAAATCTGGTTCAATGGAATCAAGGAAATTCTGGACAATTAAAAGATCCCCTGTGAATAAGATATACGTAAAGTTGAATAGTATACTTATAGTCTTAAACTAATATGGTGGAGATTATGCAGCAGTACTGAGCAGTGTGGCTGTGAACCCAGCTCTTGGATAAGTTAAATCCCTCACTATCTGCAGCAGATCTGCTTATGTGACGCCCTGGGCAAGCCGAGGGGTCACAGGTCATGACACCACCACACACCCCACATTCCCTGCAGGCACACCAAGGTCAGAACACAAAATCCTTGTTGCCCTCCTCCAGGGGCTGATGTCCACACCAGGGGGTGGTCCAGGCGGTTGGCTCCGCCCACCGAGGAGTTCACAGTCCTGAAGGCGGGAAAAACAGTCAGTTTAGAGTTGAGAGTGGAGAGTGTAGTTTGAGAGTTGAAGGAAGTGAGAGGGAAGTGGTAGAGGAGCAAGTGAAAGGAGTTGAAGTGAAGGAGAAAGTGACAGCAAGAGAGCCTGAAGTTGGTCCGGGTGTGTGCCCCGGACTGAGACAGCAAGGTTGGCAGACGGCGGTGACCGTCTGCAGGAGTGGCCTATTGGAGTCTACCGTAAGGACCGTGGACGGGTGGTGGCCCGGCGGTACCGGACCGGTACACAAAGAGAAGCCAGCACCATTGGCAGGGGCCTTTCGGATCCCGGCAAGGCTTGGAGTCGCCGTACAATTTGCCGAATCCGTCAGTGAAGGGGACCTCCGGGTCTCCCAACAGCCAAAGTCCCGATTGAAGGCAACCGTCCGACCATATTGGAAAGACACCGCCACCGCCAAGGCACCAGTTTCTCAGGGCCAGCGTCTGTGGGCAAAAAAGGGGCTCCTCCGGCTCATATCCAAGCTGGGGAGCGGGTTGCCGGTGGGAATCCATCGCTACCAACAACCGTATTTAGGTGCAGGGAAGAGACAGTCACCGCTAACTTGCAGGGAACATCAACACCGCAGCCGTCCGAGGGACCCGTCCAACCAGCCGCTTGTTTACCGTGAACTGTGTCATCATCCTTGGGCTGAGTGAGTACCTCCGTGCTGTGTGGCACAGCGCTGCCCCTGCGTCCCTGCACCTCAACAGGCCCCATAACCCGCCTGTCAACCATCCTAACTCCCCATCATCGGGCCTCGGGACCACCAACCCCCTACCCACGGAGGGGAGGGCCAACATCTAGCTGCTCCATACCACCACTCCCGGGATCCCCATACAGAGCAGCGGTGGTGTCCACACAATCACCACAACCGTGGGTGGCGTCACGGACAATAAATCCCCAAAACCAATCCCCTTTTCACTCACGGGCGAGGAGCGCCGCTCGAGTCCCCGGGATCCGGCCCATCGCTCGAGCAACAGCGGCCGCGGCAGCAGCGGCAGCCGGACCCGAGCAGTGGGAGAGCGCGGCGTCCCCTCCTCCGCCCGCGACACCTATGCTTCTAATCTCACTATATCCTAAATTCTCCCCGCTAAGCTCTTTAGAGGGTATTATAACTTTATAAGAGGTACAACCTGACACCTCACTGGCAGTCTGTCTTACTTTGACCATGCCTTTTTTCAGAGTAGACAGTGAGTTTAGGAAAGGGAAAGAAGTGGATTATAATTAGAGAAAGAAGATGAATTCTCAGATATGGTATAAAATTTGTTATATTTGATTATTTATTCGTGCAGTTGATGAAACGCCAAATTTAACACAATTGAAATATTATTGCATATTGCAAGATGTGATGCTTTAAGGACTGCACATGCCCATAAGGAACCAAGGCAATGATTTATGCTTAGGCTTCAGCCCATCATAAGGAGTTATTGTAAATAAGATAATTTTTTTGGGTTGTGTCTCTCTGTATAGGAAATTATAATGTGGTACAATTTCTTATACAGCTTTATGGGTTGGCCACTACTTGCGCAGCCCCTTCTCAGTCTGAGTGTTTGCCCATGTTAAAAAAAAAATGATACTCACCTACAGTGCCTATGCCATTTTATAGGTATTGACACTCGCTCTCCTGGGGTTCACGTGACGTTGTTACATCATACAAGACCTGCTCCCAATTAGAACCAGCTTGTTAGTTTCGTTCGAAGGCTGGGACAGTGAAGCCCACATAGATTGGCACAAGTGTCGCATGACGCAATAATGTCACTTGAGTCCCGGGAGAGTGAGTGTCAACACTGCAGGAATGATGCCGGCACTGGAGGTGAGCAGAAGTATTTTTAATTTAATGTGGGTAAACACTCAGATTGAGAAGGGGTTGTCTGAGTAGTGGATAACCCCTTTAAATACTGGAGTATACAGACACAAAGCAGCCGACAGTGGCCAGGAGAACACACTCATGGACTCATAGTCTTATGGTCTGTTCAGTAGAGGACTAGGGGAAATAACTTTTAACTTATAATTCAGGCTAATGGCACAGAAGCAGTGTGTACAAAGCCCCACTTCAGTGATTTGAGGGTTGCACCCATCTATAGCATGAGGCCTCTGCTGCCGATCACCGGGCTCAATGTTGATGCCGAAGTAGACAGCACAAGACCTCCGCGCTGTAGGCGATCATCACTGCACAGCCACAAAGGCTGACAGCCGTGAGGCAGCAGAGCTGGGGCAGGAGTCAATAGGAAAAGCCAATTTTGTTATTCTTAAACAGGACGATCACTTAGATGTATAGAAATGTAAAGTTGGAATCCCCTTTAATATCAGACCTTTTCGCAGTTTGTCAAGTAAAGCTATGCTCACACATTCAGTATTTTACATCAGTATTTGTGCAATCAGAGGAAAAGTATAATAGACACACGGGCACCACTCCTGTATTTATCGCCCACTCCCGGTTCTGGCTACAAATACTGAGGTAAAAAACTCACAAAATACTCAACATGTGCACATGATCAAAGTGGTATAACAGTGTTCTGTAGCAAAAAAACTAGCCTCTATTTACAGAAACTATTATAAGAAAACAATAGAAATTCGAGCAGGACTGGAATCCAAAATTGCTGTTTGTCTTAGGGGTACTTTGCACGTTGCGACATCGCTACTGCGATATCGTCGGGGTCAAATCGAAAGTGACGCACATCCGGCGCCGGTAACGACGTCGCAACATGTAAAGCCTCGGAGAGAAGATGAACGAGCGTGAGACAGTCAAAAATCGCTGATCTGTGTCACGTCGTTCATTTTCATAATGTCGGTGCGTCCTCAGGTATGATTTTGTTTGCCGTTCCTGCGGCACCACACATCGCTGTGTGTGAAGCCGCAGGACCGACAAATATCTCCTTACCTGCGCCCGCCGTCCACCGGCAATGCGGAAGGGAGAAGGTGGGCGGGATGTTTACGTCCCGCTCATCTCCACCCCTCCGCTTCTATTGGCCGCCTGCTGTGTGACGTCGCTGTGATGCCGCATGACCCACCCCCTTAGGAAGGAGGCGGTTCGCCGGCCAGAGCGACGTCGCAGGGCAGGTAAGTGCGTGTGAAGATGCCGTAGCGATAATGTTCGCTATGGCAGCTATCACAAAATATCGCATGTGCGCCGGGGGCGGGGACTATCGCGCTCGGCATCGCTATCATCGGCTAGCGATGTCGCAGCTTGCAAAGTACCCCTTAAAGGCAATCTGTCAGCAGAGTTATGCTTTCTCTTCTTAGAGCAGCATAATGTAGGGACAGAGAACCTGAATTCAACAATGTATCACTTAGATTACTGTGTGCAGCCATTCTGACACAATCAGAATTTTTAGATTTAGCAGAAGCAGCAGAGCTGAGAAAGCTGTTCGGCCCCCACTAAGGTCTTAGTGAAGATTGTACGTTGACCTTGAGGTGTCAATCACAGCAGGGGTTGGACTGACCTGTGAGTGACTTTGTAGTCCAAGCAATGATAAGGGTCCTGCTGCTTAAACAAAAATAGGAAATAAACCACAGATCAGACTGTGACAAGACAGGCAGCCCTGATTTATTTATTAACCCTTGCAGCATACTGGCTTCAGCTCACCTAGCAAAAACCTGCTGACAGATTTCCTTTAACTGGTTGAACTCTAATGATTGGTTCTGTGGTCTAGGAGGTAGATTTTCATTTGTCTTGTATGTGTGAGTTCAGATTATTGCTCTAATTACTGCTTTAGTCTCTATGTTTGCTTATTACACAATGCACATTTACAGGGTACACACAAGTAATTGGGCAGAGTTCCCTCTTTCTCTTGCGTATATCCATATAGGATATAATTTTGGTAGAAAATATCTGCAATGAATTAATGTCCTAGAAAATCACCTCTGTAATACAGCCATGAGGCTAAATTTCCTCTATCACTGGGGCTAATATACCAGCTCTAGTTACAGAGGAAAGAGTATTTAATTGGTGTAATGCCTCCAGAGATCTTGTAGGACCTTATTAGAGAGGCAGCACAATGTGTGAAATACATATCAAATAAATAAAAAGACATAAAAAATTAAGCTAATCCAAATTGCTGTTACTAGACCCACTCTAGAGACAAAAAACTCACATGTCCAATATTTAATAAGAAGTATTACCGAAAGAGGACTAAAACGTAAACAGACGTTTGTGGTCATAAAATTAAAATTGAAAACAATGCAAAAAATTATTTGAATATCAGAACAAGAATTTTTTTATAGCTATGTAAATCACATGTATGAAAAGAGATCAGAACGTGCCTTGTCATAAATAGGGGTAAATAGCCTCGTCTTGAACTTGTTAAAGAGAACCTGACATGTGATTAAAACTGCCTGAACCACAAGCATCACGAAGAGACATTGGTTGCATTTTTGCAGCTCTGTATGTTTTACTCTAAAACTGGCAATTCAGGGAAAACAAATGTTGAAAAGATGTGTGAGGACTATGCGTCTTGGTTGACTAGTCTGAAGAAGGTCAACGATGGCTTGTTGTCATGCGGTTGTGGCGCCCCTGAGGCTTCCGTCGCCACAGGACATTGCACCCCATCCAGCGGTGTGATGCCCCATTCTGGGTGAGGAAAGGAGTGAACACCGGTCCCCTGGTAAATCTACACAACACCCATTGTTAGGCACACACTGGGACCAGGGATAGTGGCAGCAACCCTCCCATGCTGCATGCTGGGAGGGGCCGTAAGACCCATCCCTGCTCCTATAAGGTACAGCTTAGCAACTGGGGAGGTGGGAGGAGCCATCAGAGAGCAGACAAAGAAAGGAAGGTCAAGCTTGAGTGGTGTGAGAGAGAGTGGGGAAGGAGGAGGAGGTCTGAAGGAGGCAGGCAAGGAGGAGAAGTAGAAGAAAGGCTCTAGTCAGTCAGGAGCTGAGAAGAAGAAAGAGACGCTTCCTGGTGAAGATCCTGGGACTCAAAGGGTCCAGGTGACACCAAGCAGAGAACAGAAGGGATCCCACGGATAGCTGTTGAGCTGTGGTGGCCTGTTCTACAGGAACATCGGTGGAGGGATCGAGCTGCAACAGGGGACGGTCCCTAGAAACCGGAGGAGTGCAAAATTATCTCCAAACAGTAAAAACCGAGGCCCATGGAAAGTTGTAAACTCCCCGGGCCATAGCCCACAGCAGAACCTCTAGAAAGGGGAAAATCATCCGACAGGTGACTTCCCAGCCTGGAGGCTGTAGTGGAGGCCGAGCAGGTTCATCCTAAAAGAGCTAGGCTTAGGAAGACAGCTGAAGACAGAGACACCTTAGAGAGAAGGGTACCGGTTTTTGCTCCAGAAATCACCCAGAAACGGCGGAGGTCCCTGACAGTGGGTTCCAGTCGTCTGAGGGCACCAGTGAGCTCCTACCAGGACGTGTGAGTAAAGAACTTGAAACTGCACCCTTGGAGTTGCCTCTGTTATTCCGTCTGCTTAGACTTCCACTACACCATAGACTCTCACGAGCACCAACTGTGCCCCGGGGCACCGCTCCACCTGTGGGGAGCAGTACCACCATTGCTGCCATATCATCACCCCGGAGGCCTCATACAGCAGCGGAGGCTTTATAGCCGCATACCACAGGTGGCGTCACGAACACAAACTTTATTCAAACCCCAAGTATCAAGCCATATTTGAACTGACACCCACCAGGGCCACGGAGTCGGGCCCCGCCACCACTGACGACCCCCGGACTAGTCCGGCCCGGCACCGGGTGTGCCATAGCCCTGGGGTGGGCGAGTCACGGTGTTCTGCTCTAATCTAATCAGGAGTCTTGGCGTCTTCAGACTGTGTTCACACCGCAGAGTCTGACATGACACCTGGTGATATTGAGTTACTCTGTCAGAGTCGGGCGTAGACTGATTTTGTGCTCACTGGTGATATCTAGCAGGAGGTAATTCCTGGTGGCTTGTTAATTGCTGATGGAGTCACAGGTTACTGAAGACCTATCACATCCATCTCCGTCCCGTAAAAGATGGTGGAATCTGATTCCTCATGCCGATTATACCTCTAGCTTTGCTCTAGGGATACCGGTCTTTGTGCGTGGTTATCCAGTTGTTTGTGAACTGTTGTATCTGTTGTATGCTAGTTAGTGTGCAGAGGAAATATCCTTGTTGTTTGCTTATTTCCTTCCTGTACTTTATTTCTCCTGAAGTACATATTGTCTTCTCCCCTGTGTGTGCTTGCAGTAAGTTTGAATCTTGGTTTTCTCCTGTCTGTCGGTATTTGTGGGATTCATTACTCCTGTCTCAGCCCTCCCTGGGGGTGAGGGAGAGGGGGTGTTCGACCAAGGCTACTCAGGAGTCAGGGCTACGCTGGTGGTCCAGAACTCGTCATGTCGCGGGCGGAGGAGGGGACGCTGTGCACTCCCACTGCTCGGGTCCGGCTGCCGCTGCTGCCGCTGCTCGGTGGCTCGAGCGATGGGCCGGATCCCGGGGACTCGAGCGGCGCTCCTCGCCCGTGAGTGAAAGGGGTTTGGTTGTGGGGATAGTTTATTGTCCGTGACACCACCCACGGTTGTGGTGATTGTGTGGACACCACCGCTGCCCTGGCTGGGGATCCCGGGAGTGGTGGTATGGAGCAGCCAGTTGTTGATTTGCCCCTCCGTGGGTAGGGGGTTGGTGGTCCCGGGGCCCAGTGATGGGATTGGGATGGTGGACAGGCGGGTTATGGGGCCTGTGGAGGTGCAGGGGCAGCGCTGTGCTGCACGGCACGGAGGTACTCACTCAGCCAGTAAACACGACACAGTTCTCGGTAAACAAGCGGCTGGTTGGACGGGTCCTCGGACGGCCACGGTGCTGATGTTCCCTGCAGTTAGCGGTGATAGTCTCTTCCCTGCACCTATTTGTTGTCTTTTGGTAGCGATGGATTCCCACCGGTAACCCACTCCCCGACCTGGATATGAGCCGGAGGAGCCCCTCTCTTGCCTGCAGGCGCTGGCCCTGGGAAACTGGTGCCTTGGCGGTGGCGATGTCTCCCCTTTACGGTTGGACGGTTGCCTTCAATCGGGACTTGGTTGTTGGGAGACCTGGTGGCCCCCTTCACTGACGGATTTGGCAAATTATGGCGACTCCTAGCCTTGCCGGGATCCGAAAGGCCCCTGCCCTGGTGCAGACTGTTCTTTGTATACCACTCCGGTACCGCCGGGTCACCACCCGTCCACGGTCCTTTCGGCAACCTCCGAGCAATCTCTCCTGCAGACGGTCACCGCCGTCTGCCAACCTTGCTGTTCCAGTCCGGGGCACACACCCAGACCAACTTCAGGCTTCTTTCTGTCACTTTTCTCTTTTCTCTTGCTCCTCTACCACTTCACTCTTTACTCAAGCTCTTCTCTGAGCTAACTGTTTACTCCTTCTACTTCAAGCTCTCACTCTAATCTGCCTGGTTTTCCCGCCTCCAGGGCTGTGAACTCCTCGGTGGGCGGAGCCAACCGCCTGGCCCACCCCCTGGTGTGGACATCAGGCCCTGGAGGAAGGCAACAAGGATTTAAGTTTTGACCTTGGTGTTCCTGCAGGGAATGTGGGGTGCATGTGTGTTGTGACCTGTGACCCCTGGCTTGCCCAGGGCATCACATTCCCCCTTAGCAAAACGCAGACCATCCTCGGGCTGCCCGTCCAACACCGGTTTTATTTTCCTTTTGTTTTTCTGTAAAAAGATAAAAAACGGTAACATATATACAAGTAGAAAAACATCATCCCACATCGGGAGGCACATTTCTTTAATGTTACGGTTTTAACGGTTAACGGTTACGGTCTCCGCTCTCTCCCACCCAAGCAACCTGGCCCTGATGCTGCCCCTACGAAAACAGGCAGCACCCCTTGACCCCAGTCCTGCACCAAGTCACCCGAGCGGTATCTGTCCTTCCCCTCCAGAGGGTAGCCACCAGTCCCTGTGGTGGCTGGGCCCCAGCCGGCTCTACTGCGGGCCCTCCCTCCAACCTGCCTCTCCGGAGGCGGCAATTGCGGAAACGGTACCGGTAACTCAACTTATTTACAAGCCACTAACGTTTGTGGTTGCCCTGCAAGTTCACGGGCTTGTCCATAGAGAGTTCCCTATGCAAACAACTTCAATCGGTCCCCACGGGGACAACGGTGCCGGCAACGGCCGGTTTTCCCAATCACGGTAGACAATCAGGTTAACTTCGGTTAATCTTTTTCATCATTTTCATTTGCAAACTTTCACACAGTAATTCAAACACAAACTCAGATTTCCTCCCCCCTTTTTAAAGGACGGTTTCTCTGTACCTAAGTGGGGGTCTACCTAGGTTGGGACGGGTGGACCTCCGGGGTCCGGTGTAAGTAGGACTGGGCAGTGGGGTAGAGGAAACAATCAGTTGCTCCTCCCTTCTATCGTGTGGGGCAGGCGGAGGCATAGGGGAGCTGGGTACAGGTTCATCCCTGGGCACTGGCACTGACTCACGGTTGACCGCTTCCATCACTCCTTCATCCACGGGTTGTGGGAACAGTATCACTGGAAGAATCACCGCGCCGTTCTGTGTAGGCCAGTCCGCTGGGAAGTCTCTCATTGCAGTGTGGATCACCTCTTTTGCCTTTTCTACTGGTAGGGGAACCGGTACTTCAGCCGCCGCTCTTAAGGCTGGTGGGCACCTTTTCAGATGGTCCCGGGAAACCGTGGCCAAAGTGCCACCTTGGTCACGAGTGATTTGGTAGGCCTTCCCATCTTCCCATCCTGTGGGCTGTATTACGTACGGGGTTTGTTCCCATTGATCATCCAGCTTGTGGGTTCTCCTCTTCCACTTCAGCACGACATCTCCGGGCTGAAAAGGGCCTGTAGCCGCCTTTTGATTGAAGCGCTGCTCCTGCAGTTCCCGACTCCGACTCAAGTTCTTCTCCACATATTCTTGAATCTGCCGGTATTGTACCCTCCGCCGAGTTTCCTATTCAGCTGTCGAAGGGAGTGCTTCTGGGGCCTCCAATCCCATTTCCAGGTCCACTGGCAGTCGGCCGGGGCGAGCCCTCATCAGATATGCTGGTATGCACTTCATGGAGCTAGACGGGATGTTGTTGTACATATCGACCAAATCGGGTAGCTTCTCTGGCCACAGGTTCCGCTCTTCCAGCGGTAACGTCTTGAGGAGTCCCAGGACCAAGTGGCTCATTTTCTCATACATGCCTTTGGTCTGGGCATGGTAAGGGGTGGTCCGGATCTTCTTACAGCCGTACAACTGGCAGAACTCATGGGACACCTCTGCTTCAAAATCTGGGCCTTGGTCAGTAAGCACCTTTTCTGGGTATCCATGTGGTCGGCAGAAATAAGCCTGGAACGCTCTAGCGGCAGTACGACCAGTTAGGTCCTTGACTGGGACAACCACCATAAACCTTGAATAGTGGTCTACTATGGTCAACGCATAGGCGTACCCACTTCGGCTGGGGGTGAGCTTGACATGGTCCAGTGCGACCAGCTCCAGCGGCTGATGTGTGATGATCGGGTGTAGGGGCGCCCTCTGGCTGGCTTCGTCCTTCCTCCTCAGCGTGCAAGGACCGCACTCTCGGCACCAGGCTTCCACAGACTCCCGCATCCCACTCCAATAGAACCGCTCTCTCAGCAGCATCTCCAGCTTCTTCCATCCGAAGTCTCCGGCACCATCATGGTATGCCCGCAATACAGTGGCCACATCAGCTCGGGGAATAACCAACTGGCAGATTTTCTCATGAGTCTTCGGGTTGGTCAGCTCACGGTACAGCTTCCCTTGATGTAGATACAGCCATTTCCGTTCCTTCCACAAGCGTTGGGCTTCAGCTGGGGCGGCAGGGTCCATTCCAACAGCGCCTTGTTCCACCAGGGTCTTGACGAGGCAGACAGCCGGCGCCTGGTTTTGAGCTTCCTGCCACTCCTGACTGGGCAGTGGATCCAGGTTCACCCATTGTTGGTGGACATGTACCTTCTCAGTTGGTGGCTGGTGAAATGCAGGCAACTCGATCTCTTCGAGTTCGTCATCCTCACACTCTCCTTCTGACAAGTGGGGCATCCGAGAGAGTGCATCAGCATTAATGTTGACACGACCAGCCCTGTACTTGATTGTGAAGTCATAGTTGGCTAGCCTGGCCACCCATCGCTGCTCCAGCGCGCCCAACTTGGCCGTGTCCAGGTGAGTCAAAGGATTGTTATCCGTGAAAGCAGTGAATTTTGCTGCAGCCAAGTAGTGGCGGAACCGCTCGGTGATAGCCCATACCAATGCCAGGAGCCGAGTTTGAAGGAGCTGTAGTTCTCAGGGTTCCTTTCGGTTGGCCAGAGTTTTCGGCTGGCATAAGCAATCACCTTTTCCTTTCCGTCCTGGACCTGGGACAGGACTGCCCCCAATCCCACGTTGCTGGCGTCTGTGTATAGAATGAATGGGCAGCCATAGTCAGGGTACGCTAGGACCTCTTCTCCGGTCAAGGCCGCTTTCAGCTGGCAGAAGGATTCCTCATGCTTTTCTTCCCACACCAGCGGGGCTCCGATGGGTCTACCACCCTTGGTCTGTCCCACGAGGAGATCTTGCATGGGGGCAGCCATCTTTGTGTACCCCTTGATAAAGCGCCGGTAGTATCCCACCAGACCCAGAAACTGCCTTACTTCCCTCACTGTGGTTGGTCTCGGCCAGCCTTGGATGGCAGTGATCTTCTCAGGGTCGGGGGCGACACCTTCTGCACTCACTACATGCCCCAGGTACTGCACCCTGGGTTTCAGCAGGTGACACTTGGAGGGCTTCAACTTCATCCCGTATTTAGCAAGGGACGCGAACACCTCGGCCAGGTGCTCCAGATGGGCTTCATACGTCTGGGAGTACACAATCACATCATCCAAGTATAACAGGACGGTCTCGAAGTTTAGATGTCCCAGACAGCACTCCATCAGCCGTTGGAAGGTTCCAGGGGCGTTGCACAGCCCGAACGGCATACTATTGAATTCACAGAGCTCCATTGGGGTGGTGAAGGCGGTTTTCTCCCGGTCCTCCGGTGCCACTGCCACTTGCCAGTATCCACTGGTGAGGTCAAGGGTAGAGAAGTAATTTGCAGTTCTCAGTGCGGCCAAAGACTCTTCGATGCGGGGCAGTGGATAAGCATCTTTATGCGTTATCTGGTTAATCTTCCAATAGTCCACACACATCCGCATGGTGCCATCCTTCTTTTTGATCAGCACCAACGGGGCGGCCCAGGGACTACAGCTGTCCCGAATAACCCCTGCCTCCTTCATGTTCCTCAACATATCTTTGGCGCATTGGTAATGCGCAGGGGGAATAGGCCTGTACCTCTCTTTGATAGGGGGGTGCTCACCGGTGGGGATGTGGTGTTGGACCCCTTTAATCTGCCCAAAGTCTAATGGATGTTTGCTGAAAACTTGCTCATACTCCCGCACCACCCTGTACACCCCTTCTTTGTGATGTGTAGGGGTATCGTCAGTGCCCACGTGTAGCTGTTGGTGCCACTCATTTAACTCCCCTTGGGGCGGGTGAGTGCTGGTAGTAGGTGGGGAGACTGGGGGAGCTGCCTCGTGGATCGTGTGGGGATCTAGGGGGAGCAGCTTTGCAAGGGTGGCATACCGGGGAAGCCTGACTTCTTCCTCCCCACAGTTCAGCACCCTCACGGGCACTCTCCCCTTCTTTACATCTACCACCCCTCGGGCGGCCATTATGGTGGGCCAGTGTTATGCAAATTATGGCGACTCCTAGCCTTGCCGGGATCCGAAAGGCCCCTGCCCTGGTGCAGACTGTTCTTTGTATACCGCTCCGGTACCGCCGGGTCACCACCCGTCCACGGTCCTTTCGGCAACCTCCGAGCAATCTCTCCTGCAGACGGTCACCGCCATCTGCCAACCTTGCTGTTCCAGTCTGGGGCACACACCCGGACCAACTTCAGGCTTCTTTCTGTCACTTTTCTCTTTTCTCTTGCTCCTCTACCACTTCACTCTTTACTCAAGCTCTTCTCTGAGCTAACTGTTTACTCCTTCTACTTCAAGCTCTCACTCTAATCTGCCTGGTTTTCCCGCCTCCAGGGCTGTGAACTCCTCGGTGGGCGGAGTCAACCGCCTGGCCCACCCCCTGGTGTGGACATCAGCCCCTGGAGGAAGGCAACAAGGATTTAAGTTTTGACCTTGGTGTTCCTGCAGGGAATGTGGGGTGCGTGTGTGTTGTGACCTGTGACCCCTGGCTTGCCCAGGGCATCACAGTCACCATCTGGTGGACCTCTGGAATAAGAGACAGCTTACGGTCCCTAGTCTGAGGGCCAGTCTAGGTGCCCCTACTCCCAGTTACCATATCACACCTCGTGACACTTGTGCCGTCCTTGACTGCTTACAGTTACATATTTCTCCAAATACTCACATATAGGGAAAATTCAGTATGTGTAGGGGAGCTGGGCAGGGAGAAGCCACTGGGACCTTCCTTGGATTAGTCATCCAAGTCCTTGCTGGCTTTTCAAAGTATGTTTTCCCTGAAGTAACGCTGTTTTAGAATAAAATATAGACGGTTATAATAATGCAACCAATGTCTGATTCATGGTTACAAAGGTTTGGGCAGCATGATTCTCCTGTCAAGTTCCTTTTAAGTATTTCACCTTAGTCTAATATTTACTCTATCGCATATTTCTCTGATTGCAGTAGAATTGGTTTCTGGATTCTAATCCAATGTCATGTGGACTAAAAACTTATTTCTCAAAACCTTTTTGAATGGAGACTATAGATGCCCTCTTCTCTGCCAGCTACTGATCTGGTGCCCAGTTGGCAGCACACGTAAAGTGTTGGTCCTTCTCCAGTATTTGAGTTTGTGCTTTCTGCTGTGCAGATCATCTGCTTCCATCAGGATTTACAGTGCTCCAAACCTCTTGTCTACGTGCATTCAACCAATGGTACAAACTGTCCCACATGTCCCTTGACATGTTATCTATCATCTACTCTATATCAGAAGATTGTCTTACTTTTTAAACTGAAGGTAATCACTCCCAAGACCCTGGAATAGTTCTTGTCATCTCTCCACCCTCTTAATGCCGTGTTTGCTGGGCATACAGTCATCTTGGCAATAACGTTAGAATTTTTTTCATTTTCCTGATTGTAGGGAGGGTGAATGGCTGCACAGTCCTGTATTGAGCATCTCACTTCCAGCTGCTTAGTAAGTAACTCACTTTAACCATTTACAGTTGAAACTTTACAGAACTACATACACGTACAGTGCTTTGAAAAAGTATTCATACCCCGTGAACTTTATCACATTTTTTCACGTTCCATCCATAAACTATTTATTTTATTCAGATTTTATGTTATATACCTACGCGAAGTAGCAAGTATTTGTGATGTATAAATGAAACAATACATGGTTTTCTAAATATTTTAAATCCATAAATCTGAAAATTGTGATGTGCATTTGTATTCAGCCCCCCTAGTAGTGTGATACCCCTAAATAAAATCCTGAGTTACCAATTGTCCTCCAGAAGTCACCTAATTGGTAACCTGAGTCCATCTGTGTCGGTGTCGGTGAGCAGGATACCTTGGACCCTCAGCTGGCCCTAAACTCACCCTGCCTAGTGAGTAGGCCGATGAGTTCACTAGACTCAACACCACACTAATAAACATGGAGGGAAAGGAAAGACAGACAGAGGAATAAACAGAAGGATACCAACATCAAACTTCAAAGCAGCAGACACATTGTAAAGTAGCAGATGGATGGGCACAGGACAATTCCTGAGCAGCTCCTTCCACCAGGCTGGCCAGAGTAGATATGAATTCTAACAGCAGCAAGGACTGCTGGGAAAGCTCCAGTATTTAAACCTAAATGGGTGTGGTCTCAAAGCAGCTACAGCTGACCTGCACTGCTATGAGTTGCTGACAACAAAAGCTGAAATTAAGTCATGAGACGCCAAAGGAAAGGAAACTTCATTTAAATGAGGAGTCAAGATAGAGATGGGAATCTCCAGTCCTAAGACTGTTACTAGTCCCAAAACAGAAGGGAGACGACTGTGATAGTCATGCTCCTTAGGTATACTGTGTGCTGCGGCCCAGAGTGTACACTCCCGGCTAGCACACGCAAACATTACATAAACTTCTTGGTTATGTTGAGCACCATTGACAAAGGAACATCAAATCTCTGGAGATGGACTTGTAACCTTGAGATTGTTGATATTATTCTACAATTTTAGCTTTCAGGTCCTCAGTTCTATTCACCCGTTCTGTTCTATTCACCCTTTCTGTTCTACAGGCTTGGTGGACACACAATGCAAATATTGAGTCAAAATCTCCCCTTTTTATCTGGTTTCAGGTGTGATTTTCATATTGCCCACACCTGTTACTTGCCACAGGTGAGTTTGAATGAGCATCACATGCTTGAAACAAAGTTGTTTTCTCACAATTTTGGAAAGGTGGCAATAATTTTGCTGGGTCTATTTTGGGGGTTTTATGTGAAATTATGCCTCATTTGGTTTATTTTCAGTTTTTTTGTTGTTCCAATACACACAAAGGAAGTAAACATGTGAACAACAAAACATGTATTTACAATGATTTTCTGGGTGAAATACTTCATTTTCTGAGACAACTTAAAGGGTGCCAATACTTTCAGACATAACTGTATATATATAATACTCATATACTACACACCTATTCACATAATCCTAAATGACACATTCTAACGGTGGTAACACTATTTGTGGAACGCAGAGTATGCAGAGCTGGTCTTTCTATTTTCTTCATAAGAGAATACAACTGTATACATAAATGGATTAACTGTGCCTAAAATGTTCTTTTTGGCCAACTCAAGACAGAACAGTCGCGAAGACTAGAAATAAAAGCTTGTGTGATCCCTTCCAGTGAAAAGTGCATCTGAGGTGTTTTACGATCAGGACGTAGAGTATATTTCACAGAGAAAAGTAACTGAGGGACTGTGTGTCCTTCTGGCCCAAACCACGTAAGTTATTCTGGGGCTTTTTGCGGGGCTCTTGTTCAGATATATAATATTTATTTACTTGTGGTTTGAAACATTTCCAAGAATGATGAATGGGCATTTTATAGAGCTATGTTCTCCAGTTGCGGAAATTCGGATGAAAAGAATCACAATGAGCATCAGGTGGATTCAGAATATTAACTCAAAGTACAGTTAGGTCCAGAAATATTTGGACAGTGACACAATTTTCGCGAGTTGGGCTCTGCATGCCACCACATTGGATTTGAAATGAAATCTCTACAACAGAATTCAAGTGCAGATTGTAACGTTTAATTTGAAGGTTTGAACAAAAATATCTGATAGAAATTGTAGGAATTGTACACATTTCTTTACAAACACTCCACATTTTAGGAGGTCAAAAGTAATTGGACAAATAAACCAAACCCAAACAAAATATTTTTATTTTCAATATTTTGTTGCGAATCCTTTGGAGGCAATCACTGCCTTAAGTCTGGAACCCATGGACATCATCAAACGCTGGGTTTCCTCCTTCTTAATGCTTTGCCAGGCCTTTACAGCCGCAGCCTTCAGGTCTTGCTTGTTTGTGGGTCTTTCCGTCTTAAGTCTGGATTTGAGCTAGTGAAATGCATGCTCAATTGGGTTAAGATCTGGTGATTGACTTGGCCATTGCAGAATGTTCCACTTTTTTGCACTCATGAACTCCTGGGTAGCTTTGGCTGTATGCTTGGGGTCATTGTCCATCTGTACTATGAAGCGCCGTCCGATCAACTTTGCGGCATTTGGCTGAATCTGGGCTGAAAGTATATCCTGGTACACTTCAGAATTCATCCGGCTACTCTTGTCTGCTGTTATGTCATCAATAAACACAAGTGACCCAGTGCCATTGAAAGCCATGCATGCCCATGCCATCACGTTGCCTCCACCATGTTTTACAGAGGATGTGGTGTGCCTTGGATCATGTGCCATTCCCTTTCTTCTCCAAACTTTTTTCTTCCCATCATTCTGGTACAGGTTGATCTTTGTCTCATCTGTCCATAGAATACTTTTCCAGAACTGAGCTGGCTTCATGAGGTGTTTTTCAGCAAATTTAACTCTGGCCTGTCTATTTTTGGAATTGATGAATGGTTTGCATCTAGATGTGAACCCTTTGTATTTACTTTCATGGAGTCTTCTCTTTACTGTTGACTTAGAGACAGATACACCCACTTCACTGAGAGTGTTCTGGACTTCAGTTGATGTTGTGAACGGGTTCTTCTTCACCAAAGAAAGTATGCGGCGATCATCCACCACTGTTGTCATCCGTGGACGCCCAGGCCTTTTTGAGTTCCCAAGCTCACCAGTCAATTCCTTTTTTCTCAGAATGTACCCGACTGTTGATTTTGCTACTCCAAGCATGTCTGCTATCTCTCTGATGGATTTTTTCTTTTTTTTCAGCCTCAGGATGTTCTGCTTCACCTCAATTGAGAGTTCCTTAGACCGCATGTTGTCTGGTCACAGCAACAGCTTCCAAATGCAAAACCACACACCTGTAATCAACCCCAGACCTTTTAACTACTTCATTGATTACAGGTTAACGAGGGAGACGCCTTCAGAGTTAATTGCAGCCCTTAGAGTCCCTTGTCCAATTACTTTTGGTCCCTTGAAAAAGAGGAGGCTATGCATTATAGAGCTATGATTCCTAAACCCTTTCTCCGATTTGGATGTGAAAACTCTCATATTGCAGCTGGGAGTGTGCACTTTCAGCCCATATTATATATATAATTGTATTTCTGAACATGTTTTTGTAAACAGCTAAAATAACAAAACTTGTGTCACTGTCCAAATATTTCTGGCCCTGACTGTATGTCATTACATGACAAGCGGGAAATGATGGCAATTCAGTTTGCGATTAGCTCTTAATTTCCTTGATGTTTTAGGATTTATGTGCCTCCCCCTGTATCTGGTATTTCTCCTCAGTCTGAGATGTGGGTCAGTCAATGCCAAGCACAATATATAACAATATAATATACATATATGTCCATATACCGTGTGTCCACCCATATCCTGTCCACCGCCATTAACTTGAGAACTTTTTTTCTTTATCTTGTTCCGTTTTCGAAATAAAAATGCTAACTCCGTTGTTTTCCATCAGGTGGTGCTATAGGTGGTTTCATTGTGTAGTGCATGGCTACTTTACTATACCTAGACACCACTTCTATGCCTATAGCTGCCGCCGTTCTCAAGTTAATGGCGGTGGACAGGATATGGGTGGACACACTGTATATGTGGCAGCTTTAGTAATTTACTGGATAAGGCCCCTTTCACACGTCAGTGATTCTGGTACGTTTGTGCTTTTTTTTAAACGTACCAGAATCACTGACATACGCAGACCCATTATAATGAATGGGTCTGCTCACACATCAGTGATTTTTCACTGCACGTGTCTCCGTGCGGCGTACCTGCGTGTCCGTGATTGCCGCACGGAGACATGTCCATTTTTTTCTGGCATCACTGATGTCCCACGGACCACGCAGTGGTGTGATCCGTGAGACACGTGCCAGAAAAAAACATGCTTTTAAAATAAAAATCATTTTTACTCACCCGGCTCCAGTGACGCTCTCTGCAGCTTGTTCTGCCGGCTGCTTCTGAGCGGGCTCATTACTGTCGCGCATATTCATTATGTACGACACAGCCGACCCGGAAGCAGCTGCTGCGGAGGTCAGCACCGGCCGGATGCTGCACCGCGGGAGCGATCAGCACCATGGAGAGCGGGAGCGGGCGCAGGTGAGTTAATCTCTAAGTGCAATCACGGGCCACGGAGAATGGAGCCCGGATTGCACTTAGACAACCCACGTGTGCCGTGATTCACGGCACACGGAGGGACATGTGCGTGTTTTACACGCCAGTGAAAAACGTCAGTGATTTTCACTGACGTGTGAAACGGGCCTTAGGTAGATTTGCTGTTGACTGTAGGAAGACCACACGCGTTTCATGACCTAATGTTAAACTAAATCCTCTAACTAGATGGACGCTTTTACCTGACTCATTTCTTTTCATTCACTTAATAATTAGTGTAAAGTTCTTGTCAATTCATCAGTTGAGTGATTTTCATTGTAAGTCATCTTGTGTACTGGTCAGCAAATTTCTTCTATGCTAAGTCTATGTGCCCATGCTACATCTTTATGTGCAGAAAATCTGCACATAAAACCACATGTTTTGGCAGGAAAACATAAGCTGAAAAAATGTGCATTTTTTATTGCATTTAGGCGTTTTATCACACGCTTTTTTCCCATGGTTCAATTTTTGCGTTTTTTAGTCATGCTGACAGTGGGGATTCAGGCACTGTACCCCTGTGGGCGCCGCTGCGTCTCTGACTGATCTTACAGCTGGGACCCGCCTTTCTCATCTCGGAGCAGTCTCCGCGACACTCCCAGCAGTTTAACCTCCTGAATGCTGTGATCAGTGCGATTGTAGCATTCAGGAGGCAAGGAGAGGAATCATGATCACAGGGACCCAATCGCTGTCATTCTAACCCTGGGTCGTCATCATGACAACCTCGGGTTACTGAGGTATGGATCGCTTCACAGATCAGGGCACCTACGTCACCGGAGTTCACTGCATCAAAGTCCAACGGTAAAGACCGTGAGATGAGGAAATGGCTGCAGGGAACCCCAGTGACGTAAAAAAGTACCAAAAAAACACATAAAAAAAGCAGCATGGGCATTACACTTCTGTTTTTTTCCTGCGTTTTTCTATGACTCCATTGAAGTCAATTGGTAAAAAAGCAGGAAAAATAACAGAAACAATTCACATGCTGCTTCTTTTTTCAGCAACAAAAACTGCAAGGAAAAAAGAAGCAATATGAGCACAGTAAGTCAGGATTCTCATAGACTTTACTGGATGATTTTTCCTTGCTTTATTGATTAATAAGCAAAGAAAAACACTAGAAAAAAATGCAAAAGAAAAAACTGCACGTGGCACAAGGCCTAAAGGCTGCTTCACACGCAACGACATCGCTAACGAGATATCGTTGGGGTCACGGAATTCGTGACGCACATCCGGCCTCGTTAGCGACGTTGTTGCGTGTGACACCTACGAGCGACCGCTAATGATCAAAAATACTCACCTAATTGTTGATCGTTGACACGTCGTTCCTTTCCCAAATGTCATTG
Source organism: Anomaloglossus baeobatrachus (assembly GCF_048569485.1). Classification (NCBI taxonomy): domain Eukaryota; kingdom Metazoa; phylum Chordata; class Amphibia; order Anura; family Aromobatidae; genus Anomaloglossus; species Anomaloglossus baeobatrachus. The sequence continues at coordinate 112,724,093 of NC_134354.1, read as the reverse complement.
CTGGTGCTGGACGCAGGTTGTTCGTCGTTCCTGAGGCAGCACACATCGCTATGTGTGACACCCCGGGAACGAGAAACAACAGCGTCCCTGCGTCTTCCGGCAACGAGGTGGGAGTGTCGATAATGTGGCTTGTCTCCGACCCTCTGCTTCTATTGGCGGGACGCTGTGTGACGTCGCTGTGACGGCGCACAAACCTCTCCCTTAAAAAAGAGGTTGTTCGCCGCCCACAGCGACATCGCTAGGAAGGTAAGTACGTGTGACGCGCACTACCGATTTTTTCCGCCACGGGCAGCGATTTGCCCGTGACACACAAACAACGGGGGTGGGTGCGATCGCTAGCGACATCGTTAGCGATGTCGCAGCGTGTAAAGCGCCCTTAAAGGGTACTTTACATGCTGCGACATCGCTAGCGATCTCGTTAGCGATGTGAAATTCTAGATCGCGGGATCGCACATAGGTCATTTTACGCATGTGCGATCTCGAAAGATCGCACTTGCGATCTAGAATTTCACACCGCTAACGAGATCGCTAGCGATGTCGCAGCATGTAAAGTACCCTTAAGACTTTAATTCCAAAGTGGGAATATAATCTTTTAATCTGGGACTACACAGCGCCATGAGAGCAGGCTAAAACAAAAACATTTATGCATAATGTCTGCGACTTGCTTCCATCCACATTTTTAAGAGCAGTGATTCTCCTGTAAAAACACAGACAAATTGGTCATAATCAACTTGCAATGAAGAGTATAGCAAGGGAGTCTTGTGCCACTTGTGATCAGTAACAGAATGGCTGGGGCTATATGGTGAAATTGGCAGCAGGTTAGTATCTCAGCGCCATTACAGCCATGTCTTTACATTACAAAATCATGCTGACAGGTTCCCTTTAAGTGTGCATAACTGAACCTAAGGGGCTCATTTAGTTGCCTAAATAAAGATTTCAGAGTATTCTGGCAAAAATAGAACTTTGGCTTTGTGCCCATGTTGCTTTTTTGTGTTTCCTTTCTGCACATAGAAAAGGATGTTTTTCCAGGAAAAAAAAGCAGGTAGAAAAACGCATTATTTATTGCGTTTGCGCATTTTTCCATTTGCGTTTTTCCTGCTTTTTTGGTCCTTCTTTTGTCATGGCGATCACGTGTGTTCAGGTGCTGTACTCACAGGATCGCTGCCGGGTCTCCAGATGATGTTACAGCCAGGTCCTGGCTCTCACTGCCGGGAGCGGTGCTAGTGCCGCTCCCAGCAGTTTAACCCCCTAAATGCTGTGATCAGTGCGATAGCAGCATTCAGAAGCCCTGGAGAGAGATTGCTTACCTCTCCCTGGTGATCGGGTCCCTGTAATGTGAACACACGAACCCGATCGCTGCCATAGTAACTTTGGGTTATCACCATGATGACCCCGGGTTACTGAGCTACAGAGAGCCTCACACACCATGCTCTATGTATGAGGTTAAGTGCTGCGCTATAATCCACTGTAGTGATAAAGCATTGCAGGGGACTATAGAAACGCTCAAAAGAAATATAGAAACAATTGACATGCTGCTTCTTTTTTCAGCAACAAAATCTGCAAGGGAAAAAAGAAGCAGCGTGTGCACAGCAAATCAGGATTCTCTTGGGATGATTTTGCTTGCTTTTATTGATTAAAATAAGAAAGGAAAAATGCATGAAAAAAATGTGCCACATGTGCACATAGCCTTAGGGCCGCTTTACACGCTGTGACATCACTAGCAATTGCTAGCGATGTCGAGCGAGATAGCACCCACCCCCATCGTACGGCCGATATGTGGTGATCGCTGCCATAGCGAACATTATCACTACGGCAGCTTCACACGCACATACCTGTTCAGCGACGTAACTGTGACTACCGAACAATCCCTCATTCAAGGGGGAGTTGCGTTCGGCGTCACCGCGACGTCACTAAGTGGCCAGCCAATAGAAGCGGAGGGGCGGAGATGAGCGGGACGTAACATCCCACCCACCTCCTTCCTTCCTCATTGCGAACGCAGCGATGTCATTGCATGTAAAGCGGCCTTTAGTACTGCACAAACTACAACATAAAAAGTCAATTGCACAGCTAAGAATATTTTATCACTATACAGTCATAGGAAAAAGTTTGGGCACCCCTATTAATGTTAACCTTTTTTCTTTATAACAATTTGGGTTTTTGAAACAGCTATTTCAGTTTCATATATCTAATAACTGATGGACTCAGTAAAATTTCTGGATAGAAATGAGGTTTATTGTACTAACAGAAAATGTGCAATCCGCATTTAAACAAAATTTGACCGGTGCAAAAGTATGGGCACCCTTATCAATTTCTTGATTTGAACATCCTAACTACTTTTTACTGACTTACTGAAGCACTAAATTGGTTTTGTAACCTCATTGAGCTTTGAACTTCATAGGCAGGTGTAACCAATCATGAGAAAAGGTATTTAAGGTGGCCACTTGCAAGTTGTTCTCCTATTTGAATCTCCTATGAAGAGTGGCATCATGGGCTCCTCAAAACAACTCTCAAATGATCTGAAAACAAAGATTATTCAACATAGTTGTTCAGGGGAAGGATACAAAAAGTTGTCTCAGAGATTTAAACTGTCAGTTTCCACTGTGAGGAACATAGTAAGGAAATGGAAGAACACAGGTACAGTTCTTGTTAAGCCCAGAAGTGGCAGGCCAAGAATAATATCAGAAAGGCAGAGAAGAAGAATGGTGAGAACAGTCAAGGACAATCCACAGACCACCTCTAAAGACCTGCAGCATCATCTTGCTGCAGATGGTGTCAATGTGCATCGGTTAACAATACAGCGAACTTTGCACAAGGAGAAGCTGTATGGGAAAGTGATGCGAAAGATGCCGTTTCTGCAAGCACCCCACAAACAGAGTCGCCTGAGGTATGCAAAAGCACATTTGGACAAGCCAGTTACATTTTGGAAGAAGGTCCTGTAGACTGATGAAACAAAGATTGAGTTGTTTGGTCATACAAAAAGGCGTTATGCATGGAGGCAAAAAAACACAGCATTCCAAGAAAAGCACTTGCTACCCCCAGTCATGCTTTGGGGCTGTGTGGCCAATGCTGGCACCGGGAATCTTGTTAAAGTTGAGGGTCGCATGGATTCAACTCAGTATCATCAGATTCTTGACAATAATGTGCAAGAATCAGTGACGAAGTTGAAGTTACGCAGGGGATAGATATTTCAGCAAGACAATGATCCAAAACACCGCTCCAAATCTACTCAGGCATTCATGTAGAGGAACAATTACAATGCTCTGGAATGGCCATCCCAGTCCCCAGACCTGAATATCATTGAACATCTGTGGGAGGATGTGAAGCGTGCTGTCCATGCTCGGCAACCATCAAACTTAACCAAACTGGAATTGTTTTGTAAACAGGAATGGTCAAATATACCTTCATCCAGGATCCAGGAACTCATTAAAGCTACAGGAAGTGACTAGAGGCTGTGATTTTTGCAAAAGGAGGATCTACAAAATATTAATGTCACTTTTATGTTGAGGTGCCCATACTTTTGCACCCGTCAAATTTTGTTTAAATGCAGATTGCACATTTTTTGTTAGTACAATAAACCTCATTTCAATCCAGAAATATTACTGAGTCCATCAGTTATTAGATACATGAAACTGAAATAGCTGTTGCAAAAACCCAAATTGTTATAAATAAAAAAGGTTAACATTAATAGGGGTGCCCAAACTTTTTCATATGACTGTGTATATACACACAGGCACATACCCATATATACAAACATGGGAACATGCACACATACATACATATATACAGGCACATACACAGGCACATACTCATAGACACATATACTATATATACACACAGGGACATACACATATATACAAGGATAGGAACAAGCACACATACCATCTATACAGGCACATACACAGGCACATACTCATACACACATATACTATATATATACACACACACAGGGACATATAATATACACACAGGCAGATACACATATATACAAGGATGGGAACATGCACACATACCATATATACAGGCACATACTCATAGACACATATACTATACAGTATAAACACACAGGGACATATACACATATACTATACACACAGGCACATACACATATATACAGGCACATACACCCACCATATACAGTGCTGGCCAAAAGTATTGGCACCCCTGTAATTCTGCCAGAGAATACTCAGTTTCTTACTGAAAATGATTGCAATCACAAATTCTTTGGTATTATTATCTTCATTTAATTTGTCTTCAATGGAAAAAAAAAACAAAAAATTGTCATAAAGCCAAATTGGATATAATTCCACACCATACATAAAAAAGCGGGTGGACAAAAGTATTGGCACTGTTTGAAAAATCATGTGATGCTTCTCTAATTTGTGTAATTAACAGCACCTGTAACTTACCTGTGGCACCTAACAGGTGTTGGCAATAACTAAATCACACTTGCAGCCAGTTGACATGGATTAAGGTTGACTCAACCTCTGTCCTGTGTCCTTGTGTGTACCACATTGAGCATGAAGAAAAGAAAGAAGACCAAAGAACTGTCTGAGGACTAGAGAATCCAAATTGTGAGGAAGCATGAGCAATCTCAAGGCTACAAGTCCATCTCCAAAGACCTGAAAGTTCCTGTGTCTACGGTGCGCAGTGTCATCAAGAACTTTAAAGCCCATGGCACTGTGGCCAACCTCCCTAGATGTGGAAGGAAAAGAAAAATTGACAAGAGATTTCAACGCAAGATTGTGTGGATGGTGGATAAAGAACCCTCGACTAACATCCAAACAAGTTCAAGCTGCCCTGCAGTCCGAGGGTTCAACAGTGTCAACCCGTACTGTCGGCGTCTGAATGAAAAGGGACTGTATGGTAGGATACCCAGGAAGACCCCACTTCTTACCCCGAGATATAAAAAAGTCAGGCTGGAGGTTGCCAAAACTTACCTGAGAAAGCCTAAAACGTTTTGGAAGAATGTTCTCTGGTCAGATGAGACAAAAGTAGAGCTTTTTGGGAAAAGCCATCAACATAGAGTTTACAGGAAAAAATAAAGAGGCATTCAAAGAAAAGAACACGGTCCCTACAGTCAAACATGGCGGAGGTTCCCTGATGTTTCAGGGTTGCTTTGCTGCCTCTGGCACTGGACTGCTTGACCATGTGCATTGCATTATGAAGTCTGAAGACTTCCAACAAATTTTGCAGCATAATGTAGGGCCCAGTATGAGAAAGCTGGGTCTCCCTCAGAGGTCATGGGTCTTCCAGAAGGACAATGATCCAAAACACACTTCAAAAAGCACTAGAAAATGGTTTGAGAGAAAGCACTGGAGACTACTAAAGTGGCCAGCAATGAGCCCAAACCTGAATCCCATAGAAAAACTGTGGAGAGATCTCAAAATGCTAGTTTGGAGAAGACACCCTTCAAATCTCAGGGACCTGGAGTGGTTTGCCAAAGAAGAAAGGTCAAAAATTCCAGCAGAGCATTGTAAGAAACTCATTGATGGTTACCGGAAGCGGTTGTTCGCAGTTATTTTGGCTAAAGGTTGTGCAACCAAGTATTAGGCTAAGGGTGCCAATACTTTTGTCTGGCCCATTTTTGGAGTTTTGTGTGAAATGATCAATGATTTGATTTTTGTTTCATTCTCTTTTGTGTTTTTTCATTGCAAGCAAAATAAATGAAGATAATAATACCGAAGAATTTGTGATTGCAATCATTTTCAAGAAGAAACTGAGTATTCTCCGACAGAATTCCAGGGGTGCCAATACTTTTGGCCAGCACTGTATACCATACATTTAAATGGCCAAGTGTAATCCGATTTATAGAGGTAAATCATTAATGCTGCAATTTTTTTTCCATTCTGTCAGTCTGTGAAAATCAATGTCATCCTAGTGTGGGCCGATTTTTTTTTTTTTTCACTGATCAATTGACTTGCATTACAACTGCAATCTGATTTATGGATGCAACTCAGGCATGCAATTTTTTTTCCACAAGAAGACTCAATCCAAGTAAAAAATTGTACATGTGCACATCCCCCAGAATAACATTGGTCTGAGTCCGATCTGATGGTTTGTTGCATCGCACTTGGACTAAAAATGCATTCGTTTTCATGAGCCCTTACACAAACAACTTAATAATCTTTGAAATAAGGTGTGCAAACACTTTAATTCTCTTCCTTACAAATTCCACAGCACAGTTCTCTACAAACATCATCACTTTCCCTTTTGGGGCTCACAGGCTAAACTTCCCATCAGTGTATCTTTGGAGCATGGGAAAAAACCCCAGCTGATGCATACATGTTCCAGACATGTCGTCCTTGGTACAATTTGAAAACCGGACCCCAGCGCCACAAGTATATAATAGTAACCATTGAGCCATCATGCAGCCATTAAGCAAAGCAGAAAAATTGAACTGGTGTGATTCTGGCCTAACCGGTTACCACTCATTGCATATGAAGCGCTGGCACACTCTGTATGCTCTGCTTGTTTTCTGTCTGTAGTGATGTATTATTTTTTTTATTTTCTTCCTGGAATTGAGCTAGCAACTGTTACACTGAATCCTATTTCCTCTTTGCACCATTTATTTGCCATTTATTTGTATGTTTAACTTCAAACATAGCAGCATAATTTGTAATTATTATTTTGGAACCCCTTTTGGAGAGCTTTTTTGTCTTTTTTTTTTTTTTTTTTAGTAAAAATGAAAAGATATAACAGATTTATCCCAAGTCAAAGTATTATTATGGCTTCAAGATGTGTATCACCTGGTCATAGATGGTAAAAAGATTAAAGAGGTTTTTCCCTACTTTATAACTGAAAGGAAACCATTCACGTGAAGAAACACTTTAACCCGCAGATATGGGGGTTAATCTGCAGGTTAAGGCTATGTGCACACGTTGCGTTTTTTCTTGCATTTTGGTTGCGTTTTAAACTTCACTGTGTCATTGACAAAATGCATGCGTTTTGCTTCCCCAGCAAAGTCTATGATAAATCAGAATTTCCATGCTCACATTGCTTTTTTTTCGGCTGCGTCTTGTTTGAGCGCTCATTAGGCTCATCTCATATTCACTTCACCCGCTCATTAGGCTCATCTCATATTCACTGCTTCCCTCTCCCACTGGCGCCTATGATTCATTGCAGTCAGACACGCCCCCATGCTGAGCGACAGCTGTCAGACTGCAACCAATCACAGCCGCCAGTGGGCGGGTCTATATCGTACAGTACAATAAATAAATAATTTTAAAAAATTGCGTGCGGTCCCCCCCAATTTTGATATCCAGCCAAGATAAAGCCTCACAGCTGAGGGTTGATATTTTCAGACTGGGGAGACCCACATTATTGGGAGCCCCCCAGCTTAAAATATCAGCCAGCAGCTGCCCGGAATTGCCACACACATTAGATGCAACAGTCCCGGGATTTTACCTGGCTCATCCCAATTGCCCTGGTGCGCTGGCAATCGGGGTCATAAGAAGTTAAAGGCAGCCCATAGATGCCACTAAGTCCTAGCTTAGTGATGGAAGGCATCTATGAGACACCCCTGATGACTAATCTGTAAGTGAAAGTAAATAAACACGAACACCGAAAAATCCTTTATTTGAAATAAAAGACAAAAAAAACACCCTCTTTCACCACTTTATTAACCCCCAAACACTCCTCCAGGTCCGATGTAATCAACAAGAGGTCCCACGATGCTACCAGCACTGCTACATCTGACACTCACGGCGAGTGCCATAGAACAAGACTGCTCGCTGTGAGCTCCACGCAGCAACTGAAGTGAGTTGCGCTATCAGTGGTCACATCACTCAGGTTAGCCGTTGCCACAGCTGGAGTCCTCCACCTGTGACAGCAAATCACCCGAGTGACTGAAGTGAGCACCGTAATCAGCAGTGCCGTCACTCAGGTGATTTCCAGTCACAGCTGTAATCCTTCACCTATGACCGCAAATCAGGCCATGCCACAAAGACAGATCCGCGTGAGGAGAATGAACTCGGGTGAACCTCTGACGTCACCTTTTGCGGGGCCCGCACTACTGCCTGTGTCGCGGCACTGACGTCAGAGGTTCATCCGAGTTCATTCTCATTGCGCGACTCTGTCTCTGTCTGCTGTCAGCGGGCAGTCGTGTTCTACGGTGCTGCTGTGACAGGACAGGGATGTAGCAGAGCTGAATTGCCGTGGGACCTCGTGTTGATTTCTTTGTACCCGCAGGGGTGTTTAGGGGCTAATAAAGTGGTGAAAGAGTGTGGTTTTGTATTTAATTCCAATTAAAGGATTTTGGGTGTGTATGTGTTTATTTACTTTCACTTACAGATTAGTGATGGGGGCGTGGTTTTAAAGATGACTGCTATCACTAATTTAGGACTTAGTAGCTGCTGTGGGCTGCTGCTAACTCCTTATTACTCCGATTGCCATCGCCCCAGGGCAATGGGAAGAACTGGGTTCAGTGCCAGAATTGGCGCATCTTATGGATGCGCCACTCCTGGGGTGGCTGTGGGCTGTGGCTGGAAAGGGCCAAATTCCAATGGGTCTTCCCACCCTAATAATATTAGCCCCCAGTTGACTGCAGCACCTTGGCTGGTTTTAGATAAATCGGGCTGCAAACCTCAGACAGCTGAGGGTGCAGCCTGCAGCTGCTTTTCATGTGCTTGATTTGAAAAATGGGAGGACCCCACAATATTTTTTTATTTGATTTATTTAAAAAAAATAAAAATTAAAAAAAATCACCACAACCGTGGGTGGCGTCACGGACAATAAACTATTCCCACACCCAACAACCCCCCTTTCACTCACGGGCGAGGAGTGCCGCTCGAGAACCCCCGGGATCCGGCCCACAGCTCGAGCCACCACTGAGCAGCAGCCGCCGGACCCGAGCAGAAGGGGTGAGCGTAGTGTGCTGACACCCTCCTCCCCGCCCGCGACAACTTGGCGTCACGAACAGGATCTTACCGCTCTGTCGTTTGGTAGAGGTGCGCCTTGTTACCGCCGGAGGTATCCGGCAGCAAAATTTCAGAAGCCGCCATCTTTGGCGTGAAAAGTTCCCGCTCGAGCGTCTTCTCGAGTAGCAGAGGCGTGAAGGCCGAAACCCCACCCCGAGAGAGGAGGGGCCGGAAAGAGCTAAGGGGGACGCGATGGCGGCTGGACGCATGTAGCTGCAGCTATAAAAGCAGGGACGCCAGGACTCTGCAGACATACCGTTCCTGGAAGAAGAAGCCATCATGTGGATGCCGTCCCGCGACACCGTAGCCCCCGCGCCTGGAACCGCGGCGTGGGTGGAAATCCGGACCGCGCAGCTCTACCAACGGCTGCAGGTCAGGAGGCAGCTCCTCATGGAGGAGTGGGAGGCCGACATGGCGGACGTCATAGCCACCGTGCGGAGACGCGAGGAGGAAGCGGAGAAAGGGAGGGTGAGTGACCCACATCCCGATGCCCTGGAAGGGCCGGTCATCGCGGCTGCGGGGCCCGGTCCAAGACCTCTCCCCCCGTTGCCTCCCTCGCCACCCGTCTCGGAGGCCGTGACCCCGCCACTAGGCCTGCTACCACCGCAACCGGTAGCAACACCCAGCGTCCCCGCCCAGGCGGACCGACCTGTAGCCGGAGCCCGCAGTAAACCGGAGGTGTTACCGTGGAAGATTCCGAAGGTTGAACCGGAGGCATCCCCTGAAAAATCCCCCGAGCCGGAGCCGATGACCCGCTCCGAGCCGAAGGCCCAGCAGCGGAAAGCCCCTATGCCCATCCCCCACACCTCGGCTGAGGTAGCGCCGGGTTGTCGCTGTAAGGCAGCGCCCAAGGCCAAGACACCGCGGGACATGCCGCCCAGATTCCTGACAGTGGGCAACGTCCAGGATGTCCCGCGGGGCCCGACCCGTGCGCCGGCGCTGGCAGCAGCGCCGTATTGGGATAGGGAGCCGGTACCGCTGGGCCTGGAGATCGCTGAGAGGGAACGGAAGAAGGCCGAGCTGGTGGCCAGAGCGATAAGGGAGAAGGAGAATCTCCGCCAGGCCACGTTCCGTGTCCGGGGACCGCTGTACGAGGGGCAGGTGAGGCGGTTTGATGTCCGCCGGGGCTACGGGTTCATCTACGAGCCGGGCCTGGAGGCCGAAGTGTTTGTAGCCCGGCGGGATGTGAATGCCCACCTGCCTGAGGAGCATCCCGGCCGCAACCTCATGCCGGGAGGCCTCGTTCAGTATACCCGGCACTGCGGAGAGAGGGGGTGGTTTGCCCTGGATGTGAAGCTACGGGGCAGCCAGGAAAGCCGAGTGGGTCCGGCACCCCCTCCCTCGGATGAAGTTGAAGGCCTGGAGTAGGGCAGCGGAGCACCGTTGTCCAGTCCCCGTTGGGACCACCTTTGTGTGAATTGTGTTTAAAAGTTTGAAAAAGTTCTACTAATGATGAAAATGATACCGAGTACCTCACCTGATTATCTGTGTGATTTGCAACCGGCCGGAGTCGGCACCGTTGTCCCTGTGGGGACCGTTTGAAAAGTTTTGCATGGAGGACTTTCCATGGACAAGCCCGTGAACTTGCAGGGCAACTACAAACGTTAAGTGGCTTGTAAATAAGTTGTTTGCCGTTACCGTTTTCCGCAATGCCGCCTCCGGAGAGGCAGGTTGGAGGGAGGGCCCTCAGCAGAGCAGGCTGGGGCCCAGCCACCAAAGGAACCGGTGGCTACCCTCTGGAGGGAAAGGACAGATCCCGCTCGGGTAACTTGTGCTGGACTGTGGGTCAAGGGGTGCTGCCTGGGTTTTAGGGGCAGCATCAGGGCCAGGTTGCTTGGGTGGGAGAGAGCGGAAACCGTAACCGTAAACCGTTTGCAACGTTTAAGAAATGTGCCTCCCGTTATGGGAAGATTCATTTAAAATGTATATATGTTATTTTACCCTGTTATCTTTTACAGAAAAATAAAACCGGTGTTGGACGGCAGCCCGCGGACGGTCTGCATTTTGCTAAGGGGGAATGTGTCGCCCTGGGCAAGCCAGGGGACACAGGTCATCACACCACCACACCCTACATCCCAGTCAGGAACACCAAAGCTAACCAAAAATCCTTGTTGCCTTCCTCCAGAGGCTGATGATTCAAACCAGGGGGTGGGCCAGGCGGTTGGCTCCGCCCACCGAGGAGTTCACAGCTCTGGAGGCGGGAGAAACCAGGCAGATAGAGTTAGGAGGAGGAAGTGAAAGGAGTAAACAAGGAGTGAAAGTAGAAAGAAGTAAAGTGATAAAGGAGGAAAGCAAGAGTGGTGACAGAAAGAAAGCCTGAAGTAGTACAGCTGTGTGCAGGACAGGTCAGCAAGGTCAGCAACGGCGGTGACTGTCTGGAGGGGGACCGTTTGGAAGTTCCTGGAAGGACCGCGGACGAGTAGTGGCCCAGCGGTCTGGAGCAGTGTACCGAAGGACAGTCAGCACCAGGGCAGGGGCCTCTCGGACCCTGGCAAGGCTAGGAGTCGCCATAATTTGCCAAATCCGTCAGTGAAGGGGACGTAGATCCCCCAACAACCAAGTCCCGATTGAAGGCAACAGCCCAACCAGAGTAGGAGAGACACCGCCACCGCCAAGGCACCAGTCTCTCAGGGCCAGCGCCTGCGGGCAAGGAGTAGAGCTTGAAGCCGGGGAGCGGGTTACCGGTGGGAATCCATCGCTACCAACACAGAAACAAAGGTGCAAGGAAAAGGGACATCACCGTCACCTACTGGGAGAGCAAGTGCAGCCGTCCGTGGGAACCGTCTTTCCAGCCGTGTGGTTTACCGTAAAACTGTGTCAACGTCTCAGGCTGAGTGAGTACCACAGTGCCGCAAGGCACAGCGCTGCCCCCACGTCCCTGCGCCCACCAGGCCCTGCACCTCCCTCACCATCACCGGGCCCTGGGATCACCAACCCATACCCACGGAGGGGCAACACAACACCTGGCTGCTCCGCATCACCATCCCCGGGATCCCCATATTGAGCAGCGGTGGTGAAATCACCACAACCGTGGGTGGCGTCACAGACAATAAACTATTCCCACACCCAACAACCCCCCTTTCACTCACGGGCGAGGAGTGCCGCTCGAGAACCCCCGGGATCCGGCCCACAGCTCGAGCCACCACTGAGCAGCAGCCGCTGGACCCGAGCAGAAGGGGTGAGCGTAGTGTGCTGACACCCTCCTCCCCGCCCGCGACAGTAACACATGCAATACCAGAGTTCACTTAGCCAACCTGTTTTGATTACTGTTTTTCTTCGCACTGTTATGACAGACATGGCCTTCTTTCCTCTCTATGTTGTTCTAGTATTCGTGACGTCCCCTGCTATCTTCGACCATGTCCTCAATACTCTGGGATCTGTGCCTCCTTCCCCCTAATACCACATACCTTCATCTGCTTCTGGGCCCCGACAGCTCTCTAGCTAGGTGACTCTCTAAGCCTGTCGGGGTGAGCTGTAGGCTCCGGACCTCCAGAGGTTACCTAGGGTTCCCTGACTGGCCCTTACACCGAGGCCACGTCTTCTCACTTTGAGCCCACTTCTTGGCTGACTCCCTCTGGAGCTCTCTTTCCTAACCACTCGCCCTGTCATGTCACTCCTCCCTTATCTACTTTAACCCTATCCTAGCTAACACCTCTTCTAAACTCGCTCTACCGCTTTCTAACCTGACCACTTGATGCAACCTTTGGTAACCTGTTGAACAATCCTTTCAGCTACATCCCAAAAGTATTCTCTTCTAAAACACTTAAACATCAAACACATATACAACAATAAATACATAAAACATGGTATGGTTATGACTTGGGGGCACCGTCCATCTATTAAACAGCTAAGCTCAAGTTCTATATAAGTGTATCTACCTAATGGCACACTAGGCTTGATGTTGCAATTACCTGCATCAACAGTTCAACTTCAGTAATTAGTTATATTTTCTTATTAATGTAGGTCGAGGCGGGAAGTAATGGCCTGGTTCACTCAGACACTGCACTGGAGCGAATGTTCGTTTCCCGGTCTCTGGTCTGTAGTATCCAATCTTCAGTGCTTTACTGCAAAGTCTGGTCCTCCTCTGGAGGCGGTAGTTAGTGTTTTGTCTTTGGTGCTTGACCACGAAATCTCATCTTCCTTTGGAGATGGTATTTGGTTTTCAATCTTCAGGTTCCTCTGACGTCGTTATTCAGTCTTTGAGTTCCTCTTTCGAGTTCTTCTGGAGACAAGAGAACTCAGGTCTTCTATGAACTCAGTTCGCTCCCGGGTACTTTCACTACAGTCAACATGGGCATGCACCACTCTGTACATGTGCGCTCCCCTGCTAGTCGTTGCACCAACTCCGCTTCTTTGCCGCCTGGCATCTTTTATTTTTTGTAACTGCGCCACAGTTGTCACCTTAATCGGTGTTTAATTCAAACTCTTCTCTCGAGGAAACACACTCCTTATCCTTCAGTTCCTGTCGGTTCTGTCCCACCAGTAGATGGCGGTATTTATTTACAAATGCTGTGGGATTCAAGAGACTTCTGCTTGCCAACCCCTTACAATAACATAACAGTTACTTTTTAATTTGTTCAATTGTTCACCTGTCAGATGTGAACAGTGCCTTATCATCCAGGTTCAGTGTCCATGTCAGTACTCCATGGCAGCATTTAATTGCCAGCATCTGAAGGCGAGGAGAGAAAAGAGGGTGGTGATTGCGCGCCGGGCTCGCGTGACGAAACAAGCTCACGTAAGCCCTGGGAACGCGAGTTCTGGAACCACACCGGCATGGAAGGTATGAGCTTTTTAATTTTAATGGGGCCAAACATTGGAAATGAGAAGGGGTTGACTAAGTAGTGGACAGCCCCTTTAAGAACGCTCGTTCAGTGTAAACAGGCTGTTCCATTACCCAATGAATGAGCAATCTGGTGAAGTGCTCTTTTGTGCAGTGCGAAATAACATTGTTCTCGGCAGCACATTGTCTTGTGTAATCAGGATTTACACTGATGAGAACAATGGCAGCCTGCGTGTGTAGCGTACCACGGGGCCTTAGGGTACTCGTCAACGGGCCAGTAGTTCCTTGGGGTAGCTGTGACTGGCCTGACCCGGCTCCGTGACCCCGTCGACTACATGTTAAACAAGAACAGCAAACAAACAGTACAGATGGGGATGGAAGGAGGGTGACGAGCCCCTTGGAAGTGTGTCACTGGTTACAGTGGTGACTGGGGTCTCGGCCTCCTCCGCCGCCGACCCTTCCTGCGACTAGTCCTCTCCCAGGGGCAGTACTGGATGGGGAACGGGGATGCTTTGCAGCGCCACCCGTGGTATGCGTCCAGGAATTAGCCGCTGCTGCACAGTCTCTCTCCGGGGCAGGTGTCAGGTGCAGCTGGGATGGTATTGCTCCTCACGGGCGGAGCGGGGAACCCCGGGAAGTTGGTGAGAACAGGGGCGGCAGGCCACAGGAGCGCCGGAGTGCAGGGTGGCGGCAGTTACTCACAGAGTCACCAGGTGCAGGTTCTAGTCACTTTATTTACTGGCTCAGGTGGTATCCCGGACCCCGGGTGCTGGTCCTCACCATCGGAGACTCTGGTCTCTTCCCGGGCAGGTCAGAGGCTGGATCAATTTTGGTAATCTGTGGCCTTTCTCCTCCATGCAGAGCTCTCTACTCTCCCCCGAGTTGAGCAACTTTGCACATAAATGGTATCAAGGTGCTTTACTGTTAGCATTTGTGTCAATCTCAGAACTTTTGACGACAAATGTAAAATTCTCCTACTTTCTCCAGTTATGAGCCAGAGAATCATACTTTTTATGCTCCACATGAACCACATCTTCCCTAGCCCACCCATCGAAATTATGATCCAATGCGAAGAAATCTACTCAGCTCTCTCTTGCTCAATATAAACTTGCTAAAATAAACTTCTGCGGATTTTCGCTGTGTTCTGCGGGTTTCGAACGCATGCGCCGATAAGGCCACTGACTATAATGGTGCAGATGGAGTCATCGTGTTCTCTGATTACTGGTGGTGGACACCCTGATGCAGTCTACTACATGTGGGTGTCCGCCTCCAATAGGCATATATGCCTAAAAATGGTACACAGTGCACACAGTGACTCCATCTGCACCATTATAGTCAATGGACATGTCGGCGCATGCGTCTGAAACCCGTTTTGTGGGGATTCGGACGGAAGCCATGACAGGACCACTAAACGAGGAGAAGAAGGCAGTGTGAAAGTGGCCTTAAAAATGTCTGATTACATGCAAACATTACTAAGTAGATCTCTTAAACCTGATGAGAATGGTGTGTTTACTTTGAAAATCCATGTGAGTTACTGCATAATCCTTTATGATAGCCTGATTGTCAACTCCTCAGTGTCCCTCCTCCCTGCTGCTGCTGAGATTTCACTCTGCTCTGTACAAGTTGCAGCTATCAACCAGGCTAGGTGGGTGGGAGCGGAGACTGGATACACTTGGACTCATGAGCTATGTTATTCTATAGCTGGACTCATCCTAGTATCAGGATTAGGGTGCTCTTCCATCTGCGATTTTCTTGTGCGAGTGTGATCCGATAAAAAAAATCGGATTGCACTCGCACCAGTGTTAATCAATGAGACAGTTTCCTCTGTCCTGTTTTTCCTCCACACGAATCGGGCTCTCGGTGCAATCGCAGCATGCTGCACTTTGCACCGAGTATCATCTCTCGCACCCCCATGCAAGCCTATGGGAGCAAGGGAAAAAAAAATAAAAAAAATCGCACTATGGATGGCATACGCATGTCAAACAGATGGCATACACATGTCACACCGATCTTTAGTGTTAAAAATATACAGACTTGCATAGCACTCACATGGCACTCGCATGACACTCACATGTCATATGCATGCTAGGTGAGAAAAAAACGCACATCATACGCATGACACTCACCCCACTTTACTGGGTGAGTATCACGGTGATTATTTAAATGCAGATGGAAAAGAGCCCTTAAGCTGGGGTCACACTAAGCGACAGCGACAACGACGTCGCTGTTACATCACCATTTTCTGTGACGTAACAGCGACCTTGTAAGTCACTGTTATGATCGCTGCTTAGCTGTCAAACACAGCAGACGCAGCAGCGATCATAACGTCGCTACATGTGCAGAGAGCAGGGAGCCGCGCTTAGCGCTGGCTCCTTGCTCTCCTAGGTACAGTACACATCGGGTTAATTACCCGATGTGTACTGCAGCCACATGTGCACAGAGCAGGAGCCGGCACTGGCAGCAAGGGCGGAGGCTGGTAACGAAGGTAAATATCGGGTAACCAGGGAAAGGTGTTTACGCTGGTTACAGCTTACCGCAGCTGCCAGTGCCGGCTCCTGCTCGCTTCATTTCGTCGCTCTCTCGCTGTCACACACAGCGATGTGTGTGTCACAGCGGGAGAGTGACGACCAAAAAATGAAGCTGGACATTCAGCAACGACCGGCGACCTCACAGCAGGGGCCAGGTCGTTGCTGGATGTCACACACAGCGACAGCGATGGGACGTCGCTGCAACGTCACAGAAAATGGTGACGTAGCAGCGACGTCGTTGTCGTTGTCGCTGTGTGTGACACCAGCTTTAGGCAAGAGTCACACTTGTTAGAAACTCGTGCAAGTCTTGCATCACATCACCCGACATGGCCTGCAGCTCTCCTAACAGGAGCATCTCAGCTGCAAAGAAATACATGCAGCTGACCCGCTCCTGACAAGAGAGTGTGTGGCCATGCCAGGTGATGCGATGTGAGACTCGTGCGAGTCTCTCGCAAGTGTGACTCTGGCCTTAGAGAGCCATTCTGAAGTAGATTTTCAAAGTAAGCACACCAGCCTCATCAGATCTAAATTAATCTATTTAATCATGTAACTAGTTTGCATTGTGATATGTGGAGACAGATCCACTTTAAGGGGATTTTCCTATAACCAAATTGATGCCGTTACAATTTGACAAGCTATAAATGTCTGATTGGTGGGAGTCTGACATCAAGGACCCCACCGATTCTCAGCACTGAGGAGTTCTCAGCTCCACATAACAGCTGTTTGTGCACATAAGCTTCTTTGGACCAACAACAAGGGTAAAAAGATAGAAATATAAGGAAGGCATGTAAAGACGTCTTGTAGATGCTCTTGTTCTTTCAAGACATTACTCAATTACCATATGAATTGGGCTATGTAGACAAATGAGTTTCTATAAGGGATGAGAGGCCACTGGGGACATTCAATGACTTAGGGGTACTTTGCACGCTGCGACATTGCAAGCCGATGCTGCGATGTCGAGCGCGATAGTCCCCGCCCCCATCGCAGCAGCGATATCTTGTGATTGCTAGCGCAGCACTCACCTGTCGTGCAACGTCGCTCTGGCCGGCGACCCGCCTCCTTCCTAAGGGTGCGGGTCGTGCGGCGTCACAGCAACGTCACACGGCAGGCGGCCAATAGCAGCGGAGGGGCGGAGATGAGCAGGATGTAAACATCCCGCCCACCTCCTTCCTTCCGCATTGCAGCCGGGACGCATGTAGGAGATGTTCCTCGCTCCTGCGGCTTCACACACAGCGATGTGTGCTGCCGCAGGAATGAGGAACTACATCGTACCTGTCGCAGCACCGGCATTATGGAAATGTCGGACCCTACACCGATGATACGATTACGACGCTTTTGCGCTCGTTAATGGTAGCAAAAAGGATTTGCACACTAAGATATCGACTGCGACGCCGGATGTGCGTCACTTTCGATTTGACCCCACCGACATCGCACCTGCGATGTCGTAGTGTGCAAAGCCCGCCTTAGTGTCCACAAGATCTGGACAGGAGAGGACAGAGCATCTGCCTTCCCTCCTCTCTGAATGTCCATGTGTACAATGTATAGCAATGTTTATCCATTTCTATTCCATATATTACGACATTTTTCAGTACCAGCTTTTGGCGTGAAGTTCGACAAATTATGAATACATCTCTACAGACAAATTGCAAAAAAGTCACATATATTAGACAGGTGAGAGCTGACTGCAGCTGAATTCACATGTCCTGTAGTCATCTATTATAGAACGGATCTGTTGTCAAACTGATCCGTATTTTTAACATAGGAGTCTATTGGCAATGGATCCGTTAACTGATTGCTATTTAGCCATCCGTTGTACTTTCATTTGAAATAGATCTGTTGTTTTCTTAACGGATTTGTTGCAAATGGACAATAAATAGGAATCCATTAACAGATCCGTTCTTCATAGACTCCACATGTTAAAAACGGATCCGTCCAACATCCGTTATTAACAACGGTCAAATAAGTTGTGTTGGCAGAACTTTTTTGCAAATGGATCTCTAACAGATCCATGATAACGTATGACTACAGGACATGTGACCCCAGCCTTACTAAAGATGTGGAATAAGTATATAGACGATACCACCACTTCTAATATAAATAAATGTCACAAATTGCACAAAATCCCTCACTAATCTGCGACAATTGTTGCTCTTTTCTAACATCAAGAAGTTGCAATTTGCACAAGATTTTCTGACATTTGCCACAATGATCTCAGGCTCTTCTCTAACATTGGGAGGCGTTCTACCATGCGGTTTATGCCAATCATTAATGAGCCATATGCGATAAACATGGAGCGTTGGAGACTAAAAATTTGGTACACTATTTTGGAGAAAGCCGGGCAGGGGGTGATTCTTAGCTCCAGTTCTCAGGTTACCCCAACAGGTCATCAATCAGTGTTTCCCTCTAAACTCTGCTCCTTGAAAAGGAAAGAGTTAAAACAACCATCTTCTGAGGATCGCCCAGTAACAGCTCTACCTGTCTGGAGGGACTGGAATTTTTAACTCTATTATATCCAACTTAATCGAACATCTGTCCAGATTTGAGGACATCCCATAGAGAGAACAGCTGTGACAACTTTTGAGTAACGTTACACGCTCAAAGCTATGGCAATGGTGAAAGTGTGGACCTGACGAGCGGATATCGGAATATTTGCACAATATGGTAGTTGATTCATACCTTATTTTGCTATTTTTTATCTGTACTCTTCTGGACATCAGATATCTGACAGGTCAAGAAAAGGTTTCTTGTTGTTTCAAATATATTACGAAACAGAAAACTTCTTTTGAATCCAAAACTATATATTACCATAGTGTATATACAATGATTGATAATAATTTCTCACCTTTGTACGGATGATCAGCGGCAGCGGTAACAACAGCAGGGGTGTTGCGAACAGAATTAGAAACCGCTTCCATTTCAGAAGATGCTTCACACATGGGGCCATCATATAGAAGGCGATAGGAAGGATTTAGGAATTCAAATTCTGTATTGTTTTCCAGAGGTGTATGTCCCTGCGGAGCTCAGGAGATGTGGCCACCCTAGGAGTCCTCAGATTGATATAGGGTGGAGGGAGATAGTGGGAGGTAATCAAGGTGTGTTTTCAAAGATCTTCTCTCAAGCTGCATTTCCAAGGGAAGGTCACAGTCCAACCTCACTACACAAAATGCTGGGAGGAGCAGGCAGCCGGTATCACAACTGCAAAACATAGAAGAGATGTTAGATCACATGAGCCTCATTGGCTGGGTCCATACAAAAAGTGGCCGTGTGCCCTGTGCTTACATCAGCATTCCGCTCAATGGTTGGGCATTGGAGACCGCCCCGAGTCTGCCCAGATAATACTTGTATAATGATGCGGATTTAAAGCTTCACTGCTGCTCTTTAATTATGTCACGGAAACTGAGTGGAAGTTACACTGGAAGCGCTCCAAGGATTCATTACATCAGTGTCAATATGGCAAATCGACTCTCTAATGCCATCTAGTGCGCAATATTCAAACTGAACCAAGGGTTAGATGAGGACAAATTTACAGGCGATGCTCATTGATTAAATTGGCTTATTAGAACCTGTCACCATGAAAATGCAGACGCATCTACACGCACCAAGCTATAGGGCAGGGGGAATGAGTGCACTTTGTGAGTAAAGAGTTAGCAAAACCTACTATTGATATTTATTGAGTAACCGTCATTTTTATTTTTATTTCAGAAATGAATACACATGGAAAAAGAAAACGTTGTAATGTATCTTATCAGAGAAATCTGCTTCTTTCTCCTCCAGTATTGATCATTCATTCTCAGTTCATGGGTAAAATCTGTTTTTATTGAAGACATATTTTCACATTTCTGAGATAGGAGAAGATAGTTGGTGTTTTTAAAATTCTATAGAAAGGGAAGGAGAAGGAGAAGGAGCTGGAGGCCGACACAGGCGCTCTACTGTCATTTGAAGTTTGAAAGATTGTGAGTGAGCACCACGCAATAACAAGTGTGTATGTACGTATATATATATATATATATATATATAAAATTGCCTTATTCTGTCTGTCTGTCTGTCTATCTGTCTGTCTTGCTCCAAAATTGTGTCCTTACAGTGACACAAAGCGGATTGGCCGCTGGGCTCGCCATGGCCCCGCCCCCCGCACCGATTGGCCGCTCGCCCAGGCTCTGCCCCCACACGGATTGGCCGGCCGCTCGCCCAGGCTCCGCCCCCCACTCGGATTGGCCTCTCGCCCCGGCACCTTGCACGTATTGGCAACTCGGCCACGCCCCACCCCCCCGCACGCATTCCCCGAAGCGACACGGAGCCACGACTCCCAGGTGAGTACTGTACCCCCGGGAGTCCATATCAGCGTACGCCACCAACCCAGCCGACACATACCCTCACATTGCTGGGGTTGCCGCCGTATGCTGGTGTGGGCTCCCGTGCGACCGGGGGACGGGATACGCTGGTAACCATGGTAGCATAGTTACCAGCGCATCAAGGTCCTGCAGCGGCGGAACATACACACACGCACACACGCACACACACACACACACATCAGATCACACTCACTCTCACACACACCTCACACACACATCACATCGCATCCACACACTCACAACATCCTGGGATATCGCTTGCTTCTCGGCGGCGATACTGTGGAGTGAACTTCCAGGACCTGCCGGAGGATCACATGGCCAGAAGCATGTGGTATCTCCGGATGTTGTGAGTGTGAGCGCATATGTGCAATATCGTCAGTGTGTGTGTGTGTGTGAGTGTATGCGATCGGGTGTGTGTGAGTGTATGCGATCGGGTGTATGTGAGTGTATGCGATCGGGTGTGTGTGTGTGTGTGTGTGTGTGCGTGTGATCGGATCTGTGAGTGTCGGCAGAGGAGCACGGCGTGCTGGAGGAGGCTGGGAGGAGAGAGGCTGAACCTGGGGAAGGCTGATGCTGGGGGAGGCTGGGAGGAGAGAGGCTCATGCTGGGGGAGGCTGATGCTGGGGGAGGCTGGGAGGGTGTAGGCTGATGCTGGGGGAGGCTGATGCTGGGGGAGGCTGATGCTGGGGGAGGCTGGGAGGAGAGAGGCTGATGCTGGGGGAGGCTGATGCTGGGGGAGGCTGGGAGGAGAGAGGCTGAGGCTGGGGGAGGCTGGGAGGGGGAGCCTGATGCTGGGGGAGGCTGTTAGGAGGGAGGCTGGGAGGAGAGAGGCTGATCCTGGGGAAGGCTGGGAGGGGGAGGCTGATGCTGAGGGAGACTGGGAGGAGAGAGGCTGATGCTGGAGGAGGCTGGGAGGAGAGAGGCTGATGCTGGGGGAGGCTGGGAGGAGAGAGGCTGATGCTTGGGGAGGCTGGGAGGCGGAGGCTGATGCTGGGGGAGGCTGGGAGGCGGAGGCTGATGCTAGGAAAGGCTGGGAGGGGGAGGCTGATGCTGGGGGAGGCTGGGAGGGGGAGGCTGATGCTGGGGGAGGCTGGGAGGAGGGAGGCTGAGAGAAGAGAGGCTGATGCTGGGGGAGGCTGAGGCTGGGGTAGGCTGGGAGGAGAGAGGCTGATGATGGGGACAGAGAGGCTGATGCTGGGGACAGAGAGGAGAGGCTGATGCTGGGAGGAGAGAGGCTGATGCTTGGAGGAGAGAGGCTGATGCTGGGGGCAGAGAGGCTGATGCTGGTGCAGCATGGGGGATGGAGCATGATGGGGGGGTGCGCAGCATGGGGGATGGAGCACGATGGGGAGTGCACAGCATGGGGGATGGAGCACGTTTGGGAGTGCGCAGCATGGGGGATGGAGCACGATGGGGAATGCGCAGCATGGGGGATGGAGCACGATGGGGAGTGCGCAGCATGGGGGATGGAGCACGATGGGGGGTGCGCAGCATGGGGGATGGAGCACGATGGGGGGTGCGCAGCATGGGGGATGGAGCACGATGGGGAGTGCGCAGCATGGGGGATGGAGCACGATGGGGGTGCGCAGCATGGGGGATGGAGCACGTTTGGGAGTGCGCAGCTTGGGGGATGGAGCATGTTTGGGAGTGCGCAGCTTGGGGGATACAGCACGATGGGGAGTGCGCAGCATGGGGGATGGAGCACGATGGGGAGTGCGCAGCATGGGGGATGGAGCACGATGGGGAGTGCGCAGCATGGGGGATGGAGTACGTTTGGGATTGCGCAGCATGGGGGATGGAGCACGATGGAGAGTGCGCAGCATGGGGGATGGAGCACGTTTGGGAGTGCGCAGCATGGGGGATGGAGCACGATGGGGAGTGCGCAGCATGGGGGATGGAGCACGTTTGGGAGTGCGCAGCATGGGGGATGGAGCACGATGGGGAGTGCGCAGCATGGCGGATGGAGCACGATGGGGAATGCGCAGCATGGGGGATGGAGCACAATGGGGAGTGCGCAGCATGGGACATGGAGAACGATGGGGAATGCGCAGCATAGGGGATGGAGCACGATGGGGAGTGCGCAGCATGGGGGATGGAGCACGATGGGGGGTGCGCAGCATGGGGGATGGAGCACGATGGGAGGTGCCCACCTCCCCTCAACACACACACACACACTGCACAAATCACCACACACACACACTGGGAACCACAAACACCGCCCTACACAGACACCCACACACACAGACAACGCTGCACACACACAACACCCAACACACAAACACCGCGGCATACACAAATATACGCACATACCGCACAACACACACATTGCACAAAACATACCTCCCCCAAAACACACACACACACCCCACACCCACACAAACCGCGCAACACACACACACACAACGCTACAGACACACAGCGCTCCACAAACAACGCAACACACGCAACACATACAACACCGCTCTCACCCCCCGCCACACCCAGACAACACTCAGAACATGTACAGCGCCCTACACAAACACTTAGTAACTACACACAACAACATCTATATATATAACAAAAATCATACATGAACTACACAATACGTAAATTCTAGAATACCCGATACGTAGAATCGGGCCACCTTCTAGTATATATATATATATGTAGATATCTGTACAAAGACCAGATAGAGCTGGAGCCCACTCAGATTGGTAGAGCGGAGCACTTTTTCACAGGAGGAAGGAGGTTTGCACTTAGCTTTTTCCAGCAGTCACTAAGGCCTCTCTCACACATACGTGCAAATCACGCACGTGCCGCGAGACACGTATTTTCCCTGCATGTTGCATTTGGTAAGTACGAGACTCCGGTAAGTGCGACCCACGTGTGTTCTATGTGTGCTATCCGCGATAACACACAGAGAACCGGTAATTTGCATACTCACGTGGTCCTTGCTGCTGTCCAGGGTTCTGATCTTCGGCTCCAGCCCCGCCCACTCCCCGCTGATGCTGCTTCCGTCCGAGCGGAGGGGCGGAGATCAGCGGCCATGACATCACGCCCACCTCCTTAACGCTCATAATGAGCGTCGGTCGGCAGCAACCGTTTGCAGCGGAGAATCTGCTGGGCTTATTGAGGTGAGTATGTGTTTTTTTATTTTAAAATAATGACATGTGTTTCTCCGGCGCGTGTCACACGGGACCGCATCCACACTACATCCGTGTGGTACGGGTGCGGGCCGTGTGACACCCTTGATGCCGGAGAAAAACGGACATGTTGGTGTGAGAAACACATGGACACACGTAAGTATGGAACAGACACACGTTCCATTCCAAAATACTTACGTGTGTCCAAACCATTAGGAATACATAGGTCCATATGTGAGAGGGGAGCCAGCACAATCTGAAAATGGCATGCATCATATAAAAAGTGCAAATTCACAGATTTATCCCAACTGTACTGTAATATAAATGAGATTTTTAGCAAAAAATTGATCAATTCTTTGAGCCACCCCTGCCAACGTCACGGCAAATCTCAATAGGGGGGTCCTACTCTATATTCTGTATTTCTTGTGCCATGCGGCCGCCTAGATAAAGTTAAAAGCAGAACCATAATGGAGCACACATACCTGTAACCTGTATATAAACCGCTTCTATGTTGCAAAAGAGGCAATTGTGGATAGAGGCCAGCCCAGGTCCCAGCATGTGGAGCAAGCTCTGCACCATACCAGGACTATATCAGAACTGACCCTCCCAGTGCCAGACAGCAACCATTGATAAAGGCGGACCATATCCAAGTATGGTGCTTAATTAGCAATGCCTGTGGAAAGGGTGAGGCAACTGAATGTGTACAGCTACCAACAGGAGGAATATATTGCAAACCAAGATCAGGCGTGCATAGCATGGTGGTGACCAGCCACCAGACATTTGTACACATAGATCCATATGTGTACGTGTCTCCGGTATGTGAGAAAACTGCCAAACATGTACCGGAGGCACGAATGTGTGACAGAGGCCTAAGAGAATGATTTGAGCAGAGGACGGGCATCACAAAAAATGTCTAAAATGCACAACAGATCTGGAGCTTGGCTTGACAGTCATTGCGTATATAAATATATGTGTGTATATACAGCCATGGCCGAAAGTGATGGTACCTTTCAAATTGTTCCAGAAAATAAGCATTTTCCCTAGAAAATTATTGCAATTACACATGTTTTGTTACACACATTTATTTCCTTTGAGCCAATTGGACCAACACAAAAAAAAACAGAGTAAAGGAAAATTGGATGTAATTTCACCCAAACTCCTCAAAATGGACAAAATTGTTTGCATACTCAAATTAATATTTGGTTGCACACCCTTTGGAATAAATAACTGCAATCAATCGCTTCCTATAACCATCAACAAGGTTCTTACACCTCTTAACTCTTTTTTTTGCACACTGCTCCAGGTCTCATATTTGGAGGCGCCTTCTCCCAGCAGCTTAACATCTCTCCACAGGTGTCACTGAGATTATAGGCCCCATTACACGCAGCGAAGTATCTAACGCTATATCGCCAGGGTCATGGATTCCGTGACGCACATCCAGCATCGTTAACGACGTTGTTGCGTGTGATACGTAAGAGCAACCGCTAACGATGGAAAATACCAAATCGTCCATCGTTGACACGTCATTCATTTTCTAAAAATCGTTGATTGTTGAGGACGCAGGTTGTTCGTCGTTCCCGAGGCAGAACACATCGCTATGTGTGACACCTCGGGAACGACGAACTACAGCTTACCTGTGGCCGCCGGCAATGCGGAAGGAAGGAGGTGGGCGGGATGTTACGGCCGCTCATCTCCACCCCTCCGCTTCTATTGGGCGGCCGCTTAGTGACGCCGCTGTGACGCCGCACGAACCGCCCCCTTAGAAAGGAGGCGGTTCGCCGGCCACAGTGACGCCGCTAGGCAGGTAAGTCCGTGTGACGGCTCCTAACGATATTGTGCGCCACGGGTAGCGATTTGCCCGTGATGCACAAACGACGGGGGCGGGTGCTTTCACCAGCGACATCGCTAGTGATATCGCTGTGTGTAAAGCCCCTTTAGATTGAACTCATTGCTACCACTTCAGAACTCTCCAGTGCTTTGTTTCCATCCTTTTCTGGTGGCTTTGTGAAGTATGTTTGGTGTCATTGCCTTGCTGGAAGTCCTATGACCTAGTATGCAAACCCAGCTTTCTGACACTGGACACTACATTGCAACCCAAAATCCTTTGGTAATTTTCAGTCAAGGCAGTGCCAGAGGAAGCAAAACAACTCCAAAACATCTTTAAACTTTCACCATATTTGCATATTTGACTGTAGGTACTGTGCTATTTTCTTTGTAGGCTTCATTCTGTTTTCGGTAAACAGTAAAATGATGTACTTTACCAAAAAGCTCTATCTTGCTCTGATCTGTCTCATTTCTCACGTATATTTTGTCAAACTGCAGTCTAGTTTTCTCAAGTCTCTGTGTTAGCAGTGGGGTCCTCCTGGGTCTCCTGCCATAGTGTTTAATTTAAATCAAATGTCAAAGGATAGTTTGCACTGACACTGATGCACCCTGAACCTGTAGGATAGCTTCCATTTCTTTGGTACTTGATTAGGGCTGATTATCCACCATCTGGACTATCTTGTGTTGCAACCTTTCATCAATTTTTCTCTGTAGTCCACATCCAGGGAGATTGGCTGCAGTACTATGGGTTGTAAATTTCTAGATTATGTTGTGCACCATGGACAAAGGAACATCAAGTTCTCTGCATTTTAACTTTGAGGTCATTGATATTTTTCAACAATTTTGGCTCTCAAGTCCTCAGTTAGTTCTCGTTTCTTCTCCTCTCTCTTTTCTCCATGATTAGTGTGGCACATACAGAAACACAATACTAAGATTAAGTAATTTTATCACCTATTTATCTGGTTTCAGGTGTAATTTTCATATTGCCCACACCTGTTACTTGCCACAGGTGAGTTTGAATGAGCATCACATGCTTCAAACAATGTTGTTTACCCACAATTTTGAAAAGGTGCCAACAATTTTGCCTGGCCCATTTTGGGGGTTTTGTGTGAAAATATGTCTGATTTGAGTTTTTTTCTCAGTTTTTCTGGGTTGTTCCAATACACACTAGGGAAATTAACATGTGTATAACAAAACTCACCTGTACCTGTACTTGGAAACAGGGGCCCTAGTTTTCAGACATTATCTGTTAGGTGAAAGTCAGAAGACCCCATACACATTAGACTGTTGGATAATCTCACCAGTATTGGTAGTGTCGGCTGACTATAGTCTAATATGTATTGGAGCCTTAAGGGTATGTGCCCACGTTGCGTTTTTTCATACTTTTCTGCAGCGTTTTCAACTGCACCTTTTTAATGCCAAAATGCATGCGTTTTGATTTTCCAGCAAAGTCTATGAGAAATAGTGATTTATTGTGCCCACCATGCTGTTCTAAACGTGAAATTTGCATATTTTTGGGCAAAAACTCTGCGTTTAAAGGAGCAACATGTCAATTGTTTTTGCCATTTTGGCTGCGTTTCCCATCCATTCAATTTACTACAAAACTGCAGCGTTTCTAAAAGCACCGGAAAAGCACTAAAAACTCATGAAAACAGCAAGGTGCGCATAGGCTACTTTGTTTGCGTTTTACATGCATTTTTAAAGCCAAACGTATTGTCCTTTATGCCAGAGGATGCTTTTTGAACTGCAACTACCTCGATGCAACGTGGGCACATAGCCTAAATCAATGTGAGAATTTGAAACCCTCTACACAGAAACATGTAACAGGTGGGCAATGCCCAATAAAGTAAATGCTCTGTAATATGTGATTACTGTTGAATAATATAGATGCATGTAGTGATATTTAAGTGTTTTAGAGAAGAGTAAAGGGTGCTTTACACGCTGCGACATCGCTAGCCTTTGCTAGTGATGTCGTGCGCGATAGCACCCGCCCCCGTCGTGTGTGCGATATGTGGTGATTGCTGCCATAGCGAATATTATTGCTATGGCAGCGTCACACGCACATACCTGTTCAGTGACGTCGCTGTGACCGCTGAACTATCCCTCCTTCAGGGAGGAGGTGCATTCGGCGTCATATTGACGTCACTGCCGTGTCATTAAAAAACGGCTGCTCAATAGCAGAGGAGGGGTGGAGATGAGTGGGCAGAAGATCCCGCCCACCTCCTTCCTTCCTCATTGCCAGCGGGACGCAGGTATGGTGAGTTTCCTCGTTCCTGCGGTGTCACACGTACCGATGTGTGCAGCCGCAGGAACGACAAACAACCTCGCTACTCACCTGTCAACGATTTTTGGTTTTGGAGCGCCCTCTCTAATACCAACGATTTTTACCTCTTTTGCTATCGTTATAGGTCGCTCAAAGGTGTTACATGCTGCGTGCGATGTCGCTAACGACGCCGGATGTGCATCACAAACACCGTGACCCCGACAAGATATCGTTAGTGATGTCGCAACGTGTAAAGCCCCCTTAAGTTCTAGATGTAGCAGTGCTAGGATTGTCTATCAGATTAACAAATGCTGCCATCTAGCAGTCAGGTTTAACCAGTGGTAAAGTGAGTTTTAGAAGACATATTAGATTAGAAGGTGTTAGGGAGTGTGCGCACGATCAGGGTTCACAGTGTTTTGGACGTAACATGTGTCAGCTGCATTCCAAAACACTGCATTGTACAGTACAAGCACAGTGGATGGCATTTATAGAAATCCCATGCACACTGTGCTTGTGCAACCCACAGCGTAAACTGACCTGCAGTGCGGCTTTCCTAGCCACAAGCATGTCAATTGTTTGCTGCAGATTTGCAAGCGTTATCGGCAGGGAGGACAGAAGAGAGAGACCGCAACTGCCCAAGCTTTGATTGTGAGCATGAGCAACTGTGGTCTCTTGTGGTCTCCTGCGGAGGAGACTCGTGGCCCCGCAGGTCAGGACCCGCCATATCCAAGACACAGTGGGTCCTGACCAAGGACACGTACCCTTAAAGTTGAAAAGGGAGGTGTCAGATAGCAAGGCTGATGGCTAGGAGAGGAGGGCTCCAGAGTAGAGTAGTGGAGATATGGGTTCAAAGTGAGAAGGTGTGGCTTTAATGCTAGTCAGGGAACCCATAGGTAACCTATGGAGGTCTGGAACCTACAGCTCACCCCGGCAGATTTAGTAAGTCATCCGGCCGGAGAAGCCGTCGGGGCCATCAGGGGGGATGAAAATGTGCAGTTCTAGGGGAAAGGAGGCAGAGACCCCATGGAGGACAGCACAAAGAGTTTTACCCCACAGAGAGAGGAAGGAAGACCATGTCTCTCATAATGGTGTGAAGAATAAAAGTAAACAAATCTGGTTGGCTAAGTGAACTCTGGTGTTTAGTGTTTGCCTAGTCGCCTACTTTGACGACTGGTAATAGGGGTGATGAAATATGGTCTGAAGCAAGAAGTAACTACCACCCCACCAGACGTCCGCTCTGCACCCAGAGTCTCCTTGGCCAAAGAGAGCAGCACCCACGGGGTCTGGCACCCGCTTTCAAACAACAACAATTTCAGACCTTTTCTATATTTTTCCAAGCACAGCATGGTCTAGGTGTAGTTTTTCATGTGTTTTTACCACATAATAAAAACGTATGTGTTTTTTTAAAAATGCAAAAATGGCATGAACATTATGGTTGGTTTTTACAAGCAAAGAAAAAAAATGCCAAAAAGGAAAAGAAACCATAAAACTACAACTGCAACTACTCTTGGAATTTCTTTTATCCAGCAAAAATGTAAAGTGACTAGTAAATGGTTACACAGGTTTGCTGGTAGCATGTTTAACTAGTCCAGTCAGATTAGTCATTTATCAGGTTTGCTCCAGAGATAACATTGGTCGCTCATCAGTTATCTCTCCCGAATCTATTATCATGGAAATGTAAATTATAAGAAGCTGTAACACTATTCAATAAAAATGCAGGTAATTACTAAACTGATATAAAGACCCACAATGTGCATAAACCTGATGAAATGTTTAGTGACAATGTCTTACTCCAGTCTGGATAATTGATTGAATTAGGGTACCTTCACACTTAGCGATGCAGCAGCGATCCGACCAGCGATCTGACCTGGTCAGGATCGCTGCTGCATCGCTACATGGTCGCTGGTGAGCTGTCAAACAGGCAGATCTCACCAGCGACCACTGAACAGCCCCCAGCCAGCAGCGACGTGCAAGCGATGCTGCGCTTGCACGGAGCCGCCGTCTGGAAGCTGCGGAGACTGGTAACTAAGGTAAATATCGGGTAACCACCTTGGTTACCCGATGTTTATCTTGGATACAGCTTACCTCAGCTGTCAGACGCCGGCTCCTGCTCCCTGCTCGCTTCATTTGTCGCTCTCTTGCTGTCACACACAGCGATCTGTGTGTCACAGCAGGAGAGCGGCTTTGAAGAAAACGAACCAGGGCTGTGTGTAACGAGCAGCGATCTCGCAGCAGGGGCCAGATCGCTGCTCATTGTCACACACAGCGAGATCGCTAATGAGGTCACTGCTGCGTCACAAAAAGCGTGACTCAGCAGCGATCTCGGCAGTGAGCTCGCTGTGTGTGAAGCACCCCTTAGTCTGTGAATGCTCATGTCTGGCAGTATCAGGGGCAAACAGGCACATTGGCATCACACAAGCTTTGGCTTATTGTCCTCTAATCTACAGAGATAGACATCTGTAAAATAGGATATGTCTTGTGAGAAGCCACATGGAAATTCATGACACATAAGGACTGAATATTGGGGTCTGCAGGTATAGAGGAGCCATTCCTATAAACATTTGATGCCATTTCTTTGTGCTTTTATTAATGGTAATAGTTTGTTGGTGAAATATGGATTCAATTCTGGTTGGCAACATATAAATGATAGGATAAGTACCAAATCCAATAATCCCTCCACCGAGTATAGGCATATAACCCGTGCGGAAAAACGTGACCAAGATAAATAGAATATTTAAAAGATATTTTATTGAATCAAACATTTTTAAAATCTTGTAACAACCATAGAAGAAATAAGAGACAGGGACAATCCCAGATTATGGCAGCAGAACACAAAAATCCGAAAGGGACAGTGCAAATACAGATCCTTTTACAAAATACCACGCAAAATACATTAATAAGCAAGTGCAAATAATAATATGCGATTATGTATTATAATTGTATTAAAAATGTATGTTGCTGATAAAGGCAAATGGAGAGATATGCTGTGCAAATATGACAAATCCCTTCCACAAGGAATTTGTATATAGAGAGCCAGAAATATGGCTTGTGAATGCCAGGGGGGAATATCTGTTCAAATAAACAGAGATAGCACTGCATGAATATATTCCTTAATGTGAAGGTCTGTATAATCCAAGTGGTCGGTGCCTCCACTGCCAACCCCGACACGTGTTTCGTGACTTCCTCAAGGGGTGCTGGGTAGGGATGAAGAGGAACGTGCCGTCTTTTAAAGGAAGGAGCCGGTTTCAAATTTAGCGCGTCAGTAAACCCGGAAGTATCGGCACATGAGTCACATGTTCCCGACCGCGTCATGTGATCTCCGGTGACACAGTCCATTTGCCTTTATCAGCAACATACATTTTTAATACAATTATAATACATAATCGCATATTATTATTTGCACTTGCTTATTAATGTACTGTATTTTGCTTGGTATTTTGTAAAAGGATCTGTATTTGCACTGTCCCTTTCGGATTTTTGTGTTCTGCTGCCATAATCTGGGATTGTCCCTGTCTCTTATTTCTTCTATGGTTGTTACAAGATTTTAAAAATTTTTGATTCAATAAAATATCTTTTAAATATTCTATTTATCTTGGTCACGTTTTTCCGCACGGGTTATACGCCTATACTCGGTGGAGGGATTATTGGATTTGGTATTCATTATAGTGACTTATTGCAGAGTTTTTGATCTCATGATAGGATAAGTGTATAATTTATTATGGAAAATCTACATGACATGGTGTGTTATTTGTTCCATTTTTTAGTATCTTATTGGTCAGCACTGCGCACGTATAGTACTGGGGTCTTTGGTATGAACCAGACAAAAGGTAACATCCTTCTGCACTTCCCAGGAATGTACTGTATATGTTCATTTGGAATTTATATTGAGCTAAAGCTTAGTTACAGCTCAGATTATAGCTCTGGGGCTGCTGCTGTCCTTACAAAAGCTGTTAGTAACTATATAGTGTGATACTTCTCCTGAGGCTGGGAAAGCTGGGTTTCTCTTATTGATTATATATTTTGTAACTGCTGCAGAGAATGGGAAAGCTGGGTTTCTTATATTGAGTATATATTTTGTGACTGCTGCAGAGAATGGGAAAGCTGGGTTTCTTATATTGAGTATATATTTTGTGACTGCTGCAGAGAATGGGAAAGCTGGGTTTCTTATATTGAGTATATATTTTGTGACTGCTGCAGAGAATTGGAAATCTGGGTTTCTTTTTAGTGGTTGCACATTTGTGACTACTACTGAGACTGGGAAATCTGGGTTTCTTCTTAGTGATTATACTTTTTGCCACTGCTGCAGGGACTGGGAAAGCTGGGTTTCTTCTTAGTGATTATACATTTTGTGACTGCTGTAGGGACTGGGAAAGCTGGGTTATGATTTAGTGATTAAACTTTCTGTGCACCTGCCAGCACTTTCTCAGTTCCTGAACTTCCCTTTTCTGTGTCCTCACTGACTGAATGTCACCAAAGAACCAGATGGTGCTGTAATTCTGTATGCCATGTGTCACTATGATAATACATTATGTTTTGTTATTTCCACGAAGTTGTAGTTTGGAGGGGCTACCTACTTGTGGGGATTGGTGAAGGCATAGAGTTAAGCGGGCTTTACACGCTACGATATTGCTAATGAATTATCGTCGGGGTCACGTTGTTTGTGACGTACATCCAGCGTCGTTAACGATATCGTAGCGTGTAATAGTTATGTGTGACCTAAAATGATCGCAAAAGCATCCAAAATCGTTTGCCACAAAGAGGTCGTCCTAAAACAAAAAATTGTTTACCTCTCATTAGCGATGTTGTTCCTCGTTCCTGCGGCAGCACACGTCTCTGTGTGTGACACCGCAGGAGCGACGATCATCTCCTTACCTGTGTCTACCGGCAATGAGAAAGGAAGGAGGTGGGCGGCATGTTTACCTCCCGCTCATCCCCGCCCCTCCTCTTCTATTGGACACCTGCCGTGTGACGTTGCTGTGATGTTGCACGACCCGCCCCCTTAGAAAGGATGCGGATCGCTGGCCAGAGCGACGTCGCAGGACAGGTAAGTCCGTGTGATGGGGGTAAGCGAGGTTGTGCGCAACGGGCAGCGATTTGCCCGTGTCGCACAACCGACGGGGGCAGGTACAATCACTTGCGATCTCGCTAGCGAGATTGCAGCGTGTAAAGCCCGCTTAAGTGTAAGTCTGCAGTCATACGTAAGTCTAAAAAAAAATCCGTCCTATTCTCACCCAGAAATGTGGGACGATCTTTTCTTACCTGTCATCCGTGTGCTGTGCGTACACAATCTGTTTTTTTTACTTATCCGCTATTAATCTTTTACAGAACCATTTACAGATTCCCATCTTACAGAATTGTATCTGTAAAGATCTGACGCCATACTGATGGACAATGCGACATCTTTTTTTTCTCGCACTGTACTGATTTTGGAGTCAAGTCGTAGAACGCTGTGAATTTTTTTTCTCCTACCAAGTACAACTGAGAACAAAATACGCAGATCCGCTCTGCCGCAATGAAAAACATTGGTCAAAGTACAATCTCTTTATTATTGGATTGCACTTTTCTGATTTACGCGCTAATGTGAGCCCTTATTCTATTTTCACATCAAGTTTGGAGCATTTTTGAACTTTTACTGGATAATCACATATTTAATAAAAAAAAACCTATTTCATTCCAACTTTTTTTTATTAAATCAAAGTACTTGAACAAGGTCTTTTTTTTTGTGTAGTTTTTATTGGCACCATTTTAGGGGTGCACTTATTTATTTTTCTCCAGTCTTTGCATTTATTTTAGGCCATGTCGTTTAATTATTTTACTTTTATTCAAGAAGTTGTTATTATTGTGACATTATACGTCATAGAACTATTTCTATTGATGATTAACTTTTTAGAATAATAAAAATGTTAAACTAATATTTACCGTAATCACAATTATTTTATATGGGGACATTTTGATGTATATTGTTTTAGCACTGAATTCTTTGTTATATATAGTGCTTCAAATCATTTTTACTAGGCCTCTTTGCACCGGAAACAGGTTAATACCTGAAGTAAACCTAGGAGCTTTTGTTAGGGGTGTTGCAGGGCAATAAAAAGTTGAGTGAGGGGATGAACAGAAGAGATAGTCAAAGTGAGAAATAATGGCAATGTGCACTGTGTAGTGGTCGTTCTTGGGTACTGCAACTCAGCTTCAGTTTATAACATAAGCTGACCGACCCTGGAAAAAGTCACAAAATATTATATAAGGCTATGTTCACACACTACATCTTTTTTCTGAGTGCATCTTGACTGCATCTTTTTCCTGTGGTCTCAGAAAATGCAGCTTGTGGCCCAAAAAAACACGACGTTTTTGTCACATTTTACTGCGTTTTTGCCGCGTTTTTGTTAATGCAAATGATAGGATAGGATAATTGATAGATAGAGAATAGATAGATTATAGAAAGAACATATAGAATAGATAGAAAGAAATAATAGAATAGCTTGATAGAGGGATAGCTAGCTTGGCCAGCTGTTTTTTTTAATTTTTATTTTTTTTTAAATGATGTGGGGTCCCCCTATTTTTCATATCCAGAACAAGAACAGCAGCAGCTGCAGGCTGCAACCCTCAGCTGTGTGCTGTACCTTGGCTGGTTATGAAAAATAGAGGGGATCTTACACTTTTTTTTTAATTATTTGATTTATTTAAAAAAAAAAAAAAATGACGTGGGGTCTCCCCCATTTTTCTAAAATCAGCCAAGGTACAACAGGCAACTGGGAAATTATATTATTAGTGTGAGAAGGGCCATCGTTATTTGGTCCTTTTGCAAACTAACATTAGCAGCCCACAGCTGCCCCAGAAGTGGCGCATTCATAAGATGCACCAATTCTGGCGCTGGACCCAGGTCTTCCCGTTGCCCTGGTGCGGTGGCAATCTGGGTAATAAGGGGTTAATAACAGCCTACAGCTGCTCAGCTGCTACTAAGCCCTAGCTTAGTGATGGCAGGCGTCTGAAACACCACTCATCACTAATCTGTAAGTGAAAACAAACACAAGAAAGTAAGAAAAAATAAACACAAACACCCAAAAAATTCGTTATTTGAAATAAAAGACAAAAAAGCCCCCTCTTTCACCACTTTATTAACCCCCCAAACACCCCTCCAGGTCCGACGTAATGCACATGAGGTCCCATGACGCTTCCAGCACTGCTACATATCTGAAGCTCACAGTGAGTGCCATAGAACAAGACTGCCCGCTGTGATCTCCATGCAGTAACTGAAGTGAGCCTCACGATAAGCAGTAATGTCACTTAGGTTACCTGTGACCACAGCTGGAGTCCTACACCTGTGACCGCAAATCAGGCCGCGACTGAAGTGAGCCATGCGATCAGTGGGACGTCATTCAGGTGATTTGCTGTCACAGAGGGGGGCCGTGGCCATGCTGTGGCCACGGCTAACCTGAGTGATGTCACTGCTGAGCACGCAGCTCACTTCAGTTGCGACCTGAACTTCACAGTGGGCAGTCTTGTTCTATGGTGCTTGCCGTGAGCTTCATATATGTAGCAGTGCTGGAAGTGTCGTGGAACCTCGTGTGGATTGAGTTGGATTACGTTGGACCTGAATGGTTGTGTTTGGGTTAATAAAGTGGTAAAAGAGGGGGCTTTTTTGTCTCTTATTCCAAATAAAGCATTATTTCAGTGTTTTTGCTTATGTCATTACACTTACAGATTAGATGGGGGGTTTCTGGGGTAGACGCCTGCCATTTTTAATCTAGGACTTAGTGGCAGCCTGTGGGCTGTTATTAACTCCTTATTACTCCGATTGCCACTGCACCAGGTCAATGCAGGAAGAGGCGGGTAAAGTGACCGGACTGTCGCACCTAATGGATGTGGCAATTCTGGGCAACTGCTAGCAGATATTTTTAAGCTGGTGGGTGCTCAATAACCATGACTATCCCCAACCTGAGAATACCAGCCCCCAGCTGTTGGGCTTTATCTGTGCTGGTATCAACATATGGGGAGATCCTACGCCAATTTTTTTTATTTATTTATTTTACTGTATGATATAGACCTGCCATCAGTGATTGGTTGCAGTCAGACACACTGTCACTCAGAGTGGGGGCTCATCTGACTGCAACCAATCACCACAACCAGTGGGTGGAGGAAGCAGTGCATATTCAATAAAGGTAATGAACTGCCTGGGAAGTGAATGACTGGCTACCAAATGCTGGAGTTCTGGGAGAGACATGTTGTCCCTTTCTTCTCTGATGTAGGATTCTATCTGATCAACAGAGCTGAATATTCTTTGCCGGATTATTTGTTTCATAATTCAACAAATGTTTACTATTGGTGAAAGGTCTGGACTGCAGGCAGCCGGTTCTTCATCAGATCTCTTCTGTGGAGCCATGCTGTTGTGATGGATACAGTATGTGGTTAAGCATTGTCTTCTTTAAATATATAAGGCCTTTACTGAAATAAACATTGTCTTGATAAAAACTTTATATAATGCTTGGGATTGATAGTGCCATTCAAGATGGTAAGCTGCTCATGCCATAGGCTCAACCCCATAACATCAGAGATGCAGGAACTGTGCACTGATTACAAGCTGGTTGGTCCCTCTCTTCTTTATTGTGCAAGGACATAGCATCTGTGGAATCAATAAATAATTTCACATTTTGATTAATCTAACCACATAACAGTTTTCCATTTTGCCTCATTCATTTTTATATGAGCCTTGGCCCTGAGAAGATGGGTCAAAGCATTTACAAGTTCATAGGCAATAATTTATGGAAGTATTCCTGAGTCCATGCAGTGATTTGCACAACTGAATTATTGCCATGATGTGACTGCAGGATAGCGAAGGACAGGGGGCTCCTATACTATCCCTCACGCTTGGGGATCCTAAGCTATCCCTGACCTCTGGATTGCTCCTGAAAGTAGAGACGCGGGAGTCCCATACCTTACTATGCTCCTGACTAGATCTAATCTGTTACAGGGGCAGTAGTGTGACTGAAATACTGATTAAGACAGGCAGAGGGAAATCAAAACTCGGGCACACTATAAACTCACAGGAACAAACAGTAACAGACAAAAGAGAAAAGCAAGAGCAGGAAGGCAGCAACAAAAAGTCAACAAGGGTTAACACCACAACTGATCACAGCAATACTGCACATAAACCACCAAAAAGTTTGGATCACAACACCTAACCAGACCAGTAAAGGCAAGCTATAGCTGGCATTAATGGAATAGTCCAGCAAGAATATATAGGAGGGGAGTAAACGTGACTGGCTTCTCCACAGCATGTAATCAAAGTGACTAACAAGCAGCGCAGCCTGCCTAAGTCTGTAAGTCAAAGCTCGTGTCTCTCTGTGCTGATCACAGACATTAGAGACATTAGCAGGTAGAGTGACAGAATCAGTAGTTTCCACAAATCCTGACGCCACCAGGACAATTGATAGTGCCTGCAAAAATCTCCTTGTGACAAGCATGTTTTTAATGCGGTGCTGCCTGAGGGCTAGTAGCTAACGAGCATCCAATATTGACCATCATCCTTGTACCTTGTACTCATGGATTTCACCAGAATTTGTAATTATTTTGATGACATTATGTACTGGAGATAGTGAGATATTACAAGTCTTTTCAATTATACGTTGAGGAACATTTTCCGAGATTGTTCCACAATTTTTAGGTGCATTTCCTCACTGGTGAACATCTGACCATCTTTGCTTGAGGCCTCTGTCACACGTTCGTGCCTCTGGTACGTGTCTGACAGTTTTCTCACGTACCGGAGACACGTACACACGTGGACCTATGTATTCCTAATGGTTTGGACACATTTTGGAACGGAACGTGTGTCCGTTCCCTACTTACATGTGTCCGTGTGTTTCTCAGGCTGACATGTCCGTTTTTCTCCGGCATCACGGGTGTCACACGGCCCGCACCCGTACCACACGCATGTGGTGTGGATGCGGTCCCGTGTGACACACGCCAGAGAAAACTCACGTGTCAGAGAAAAAAATAACAAATCTTTACTCACCTTCTCCAGCCCTGCAGTCTCTGCCGCTGCTGTCACTTGCTGCCGACCGCTGCTCATTATGCTCATTTAATATTCACTTCACTGCAGCCGGAAGCAGCAGCAGCGGGGAGTTGGCAGGACCGGAGACCGAAGATCAGTACCCTGGACAGCAGCAAGGACCACGTGAGTATGCAAATTACCGGTTCTCCGTGTGTTATCGCGAATAGCACACGTAGAACACATGTGGGCCGCACGTACCGGAGACACGTACTTACCAAACGCAACATGCAGAGAGAATACGTGTCTCACGTGATTTTAACGTACATGTGACAGAGGCCTAATGCTGGCTTTACACAAGTCGACCGATCGTGCGATTTCACAATCGATTGTACCCGCCCCCGTCGTCTGTGCGTCACGGGCAAATCGCTGCCCGTGTCGCACAAAGTCGTGAAACACCCGTCACACATACTTACCTCCTGAGCGACCTCGCTGTGGGCGGTGAACATCCTTTTCTTGAAGGGGGAGGGACGTTCGGCGTCACAGCGACGTCACACAGCGGCCAGCCAATAGAAGCGGAGGGGCTTCTTTCCGCATAGCCGCCGGGAGCCGCGGGACGCAGGTAAGCTGTGTTCACCGTCCCCGGGGTGTCACACAGAGCAATGTGTGCTGCCCCGGGTACGATGAACAACCGGCGCCATTTTAATGAAACAATTTTTTAAAACTGAGCTACGAGTACACGACTCACGATTTGTGAGCGATACTACGTCGCTCGGAGGTGTCACACGAGACGACGTCGTGAACGATGCCGGATGTGCATCACGAAAACCGTGACCCCGACGATGCATCGCACGATAGCTCGTCTTGTGTAAAGCCCGCATAAGATAGACTTTGCCTTCGATGAAAATTTACCCTCCAGCTGCTTTTCATTACTAGTACTACCAATTATTTTTCGAGCTTTTTATCAATCCCTGTACCAACTTTTTTGAGCTGTGTTGCTGCAATCAACTTCTAAATGAGTTAATTTTTTCAAATGAAATGGAAAAATGTCCATCTACCACTTTCCTTCTATGTTCTATGATCTGTTGTGAATAAAATATAGTAATAGTGATTTCCAAACCATTGCATTCTTGTTTTCTTTAAATTTTACACAGTGTCCCTACTTTTTTGGAATTGGGGTTCTATAGTACAATAGCTTTAATCTTTCTTTTTGTTTGAAATGCACAAATTTAGTTGTAACTATTTGTAGCTGTATTGTTTGTGCATCTTGATAATTTTATCTAATTTATTTAATTTAAGTCCTTTATACAATTACAGATAACAACTTATGATAATGGCTTGTATCTCATGACAATGTCGGAATATGAATAGTAGTTAACCATTATCAGTCACTGTAGTCAATCTGGTGCCTGTCATGTCCATCATGTAGTGGATCTATCCATGGCAAGAATACAATTTTTGTTTGTTCCTAGTGAAGTAGTGGCCTGAATAAGACGAAGGTTACACCAGGAATATTCTTTCATCAAAGAGTATCGGATCGATTAAGCAAATCACACTCTGATCAGAGTATGATCCGACTTTTTTGGATGAGGAGAGGATGGAAAAAAAATTATCCATCGTCTCCATTCTATCAGTCTATGAAAATCCAACTGGCAGTCCAAGGTTTCCACGGACTCAGTAACTTGCATTGCCGTATGATAATCAGATCCAACTCGGACATGCTGCAATGTATTTTCCTCAGTCTTTTACACAGCCCCATATACAGTCATATGAAAAAGTTTGGGCGCCCCTATAAATGTTAACCTTTTTTCTTTATAACAATTTGGGTTTTTGCAACAGCTATTTCAGTTTCATATATCTAATAACTGATGGACTCAGTAATATTTCTGGATTGAAATGAGGTTTATTGTACTAACAGAAAATGTGCAATCCGCATTTAAACAAAATTTGACCGGTGCAAAAGTATGGGCACCCTTATCAATTTCTTGATTTGAACACTCCTAACTACTTTTCACTGACTTACTAAAGCACTAAATTGGTTTTGTAACCTCATTGAGCTTTGAACTTCATAGGCAGGTGTATCCAATCATGAGAAAAGGTATTTAAGGTGGCCACTTGCAAGTAGTTCTCCTATTTGAATCTCCTATGAAGAGTGGCATCATGGGCTCCTCAAAACAACTCTCAAATGATCTGAAAACAAAGATTATTCAACATAGTTGTTCAGGGGAAGGATCCAAAAAGTTGTCTCAGAGATTTAAACTGTCAGTTTCCACTGTGAGGAACATAGGAAATGGAAGAACACAGGTAAAGTTCTTGTTAAGCCCAGAAGTGGCAGGCAAAGAAAAATATCAGAAAGGCAGAGAAGAAGAATAGTGAGAACAATCCACAGACCACCTCCAAAGACCTGCAGCATCATCTTGCTGCAGAGGGTGTCAATGTGCATCGGTCAACAATACAGCACACTTTGCACAAGGAGAAGCTGTATGGGAGAGTGATGCCAAAGAAGCCGTTTCTGCAAGCACGCCACAAACAGAGTCGCCTGAGGTATGCAAAAGCACATTTGGACAAGCCAGTTACATTTTGGAAGAAGGTCCTGTGGACTGATGAAACAAAGATTGAGTTGTTTAGTCATACAAAAAGGCGTTATGCATGGAGGCAAAAAAACACGGCATTCCAAGAAAAACACTTGCTACCCACAGTACAATTTGGTGGAGGTTCCATCATGCTTTGGGGCTGTGTGGCCAATGCCGGGACCGGGAATCTTGTTAAAGTTGAGGGTCGGATGGATTCAACTCAGTATCAGCAGATTCTTGACAATAATGTGCAAGAATCAGTGACGAAGTTGAAGTTATGCAGGGGATGGATATTTCAGCAAGACAATGATCCGAAATACCGCTCCAAATCTACTCAGGCATTCATGTAGAGGAACAATTACAATGTTCTGGAATGGCTATCCCAGTACCCAGATCTGAATATCATTGAACATCTGTGGGATGATTTGAAGCGTGATGTCCATGCTCGGCGACCATCAAACTTAACTGAACTGGAATTGTTTTGTAAACAGGAATGGTCAAATATACCTTCATACAGGATCCAGGAACTCATTAAAAGCTACAGGAAGCGACTAGAGGCTGTGATTTTTGCAAAAGGAGGATCTACAAAATATTAATGTCACTTTTATGTTGAGGTGCCCATACTTTTGCACTGGTCAAATTTTGTTTAAATTCGGATTGCACATTTTCTGGTACAATAAACCTCATTTCAATCCAGAAATATTACTGAGTCCAACAGTTATTAGATATATGAAACTGAAATAGCTGTTGCAAAAACCCAAATTGTTATAAAGAAAAAAGGTTAACATTAATAGGGGTGCCCAAACGTTTTCATATGACTGTAATAACAGTGGTCCGAGTGTGATTCAATGCTTTGTCAGATTGCACTCAGACTGAAAATATGGTAGTGTGACTGAGCCTTAAAAATCATAGATATTTTTGTATCGATTCAATGTGCCAGTCATAGGATATCTAATGTGATGCCCTGGCGCCGCCAGGTGGTCACAGAGGAGCACTACACCCCACATAACACCATCCCACACCAGGTTCCATCAGCCACAAAATCCTAGCTACCCCCCCTCAGGGTAGGAAGGACACACCACTGGGCAGGACCAGGCGGATTGGGAAACTGTGCACAGGCGGGGTAACTGGACCCCAGTTAGAAGACGGTTGCAAGCCCCTTCTCTAATTAACCAGGCCGGGAGCAAGGTTCCAGACGTTGTTCCAGAAGTGTTAGCCCAGATAGAGCGAAACGGCAGCCCACCGCGGGGGATAGGGTATCCGCAAACACCCACTGATATCCCAAGGGTCAGCTTTCGCAGACACATCTCCCAACCAGAACATACCAGGAGCGGACTTCCCCGTTCCATACAGAGTCGTCCAGAATTGAGAAAACTACAGCGTGCCGGAGGAAGGGACATAGGTACACCAGCCGAGTGTGGGACCCGAGTACACCCGGACGCGGCAGCCGGCCACTGACACTTTGGTTTACCAAAGGACTTGTGTGCAATTATTCCACAGTGAGTACATCAACATTGCCCGGTCCGGCCCGGCCCGGCGCGCCACCTCCGGCCTACATCACTTCCCGTGTCCTGCACACTGAGCCCCGGGGCATCCACCCCTACC
Source organism: Anomaloglossus baeobatrachus (assembly GCF_048569485.1). Classification (NCBI taxonomy): domain Eukaryota; kingdom Metazoa; phylum Chordata; class Amphibia; order Anura; family Aromobatidae; genus Anomaloglossus; species Anomaloglossus baeobatrachus. Next base: position 112,682,146 of record NC_134354.1, on the reverse strand, counting down.
CACGGAGGGGTTAAATAACCAGCTGCCACTCAACTGCCCCTGGGTGCTTGCTAACAGCAGCGGTGGTACTCCATATTACCACACACCGTGGGTGGCATCACGAAGTATCCACAGCAATCCCCGTACATATACGCCCCCCTTTTATTTGAGTGTCCGCCCGACCCCCGGGTCCGGAAACCCCTTGAGCCACTGCGGATCCGGATCCGAGCAGCCCATCTGCTGACGTGGGGGCGGCACACTAGCATAGAAGCCATTGTCACACAGTGTCTGGCTCAAAACTCACCGAGTGTCAGGACTACATGACGCTGTTCACACAGCGGAGTCGGACACTCCACATGATGCTGTTTTTGAGTAGCACAGACAGGATTGGGCATTGACCAGCTGTGCTCTTGTTAGCAATCGGGCTTGCAGGAGTTAATTTCTGCTAGCCTGTGGATTGCTACTCGAGTCACATGTTGCAGTAGACCTATCACAGTCACCTCTGCCCTTTTTAAGATGGTGGAGCCGGGTCTCCAATGCCAATGATAGCTTTGTGTGATCCCGGTCCTCGTGCTTTGAGATCCAGTTGCCGGTGAACATCTGTGTGCTGTTTGGTGTGTTGTGGAAATATTCTTGTTTTCTGATTATTTACTCTCTTTCTTTAGTTTCCTCCTGATCTCGTATTGTCTATACCTCTCTGAGTGATTGCTGTGAGTTTTGGTTTTCTCCCATTTGTTTATTTCTATGGGATTAACCACTCCTGTCCCGGTCCTCTCTTGGGTGGAGGGAGAGGGCCATTAGACCAGGGTTTTCCAGGAGCTAGGGTAAGGAAGGTGGCCCAAACATTGTCACCTTCAGATGTACTTTTGGAGTCAGGGTCAGCTAGGGTTCCCAAGTTGAGGCTCTCCTTTCCCTAGTGATCCCATCACATTCCGTGATAGCCATATGCAAATCAGCCTGGATGTGCATTGGGGGGGTGTCAGTGCAATTGGAAAAAGCAAACCAAGAACATTGCCATGCCTCCAGTGCACATCCCGTCTAATTCGCTTATGACTTTTATGCTTGATTTCTCATGACTTTGGATCTGTACAAGAATGTATTACTTTTATTAGGAGGAAAGCTTTTACACAGACATGCCACTAATTTTATGCCTAGAAATTTGCTCATCGGACCTATGAGCACATTTCTAGGCATAAAAATAGTGGCATGTCTGTGTAAAAGCTTGCCTCCCAATAAAAGTAATACATTCTTCTACAGATAAGGATGGTCTTTTTGCAGTTACATTGCATTATCTTGTGGACATTCTATTCTAATTTATGCATAAAAATACCAAAGGTATTATATATTTCCATTCTACATGGAAATGGTAACATTATTTAATACAAAGTAAATAAAAAGCACTCCTGCAATTTGATGATACAAAAGATTAGGTCAGGAGCAGGAAATAAAAGCTGAACCTGTTCTTCAGCTACAGATGCCAGCTCCACCAACATTACATCTCAGGTACAATAGAATAGATGTTAAGCCTTCTATATATTGCAGCATGTGAATCACATCTGTTGCGTTTCTTAAGGTGACTGTACATGGACATTGATGTGTTCTGAATGGGGAGAGGGAAGTAAGTAAGAATGTCTCTGACAGCAGTTTATCTCATTCAAATTGGTTATTTGTGTCCCCCCTCCACAATGTCATTGTGACGCCCTGGCAAAACCAGGTTGTCACAAAGACTGCACAAATCTTCCAGGTGCAGGACTCCATCCTCCTTGGAATACCAACACAAACCCACACCCAGGTACATAACATCAGCCAGCAAAGCCTAGTCACCCCCATGACAATAGGGACACACCAGTGGATGGGACCAGGCGGATGGGAGCGCCCAACTAGGGGTCCTGAGGTGTTCTAGGAGGGAACAAGTGGAGTCAAGTGCGGAGAGAGGAAGTGAGAGGAGTGTGGAGTGACAGCGGACTCAGGGGTTGGGGCCCCTGGACTACCGGACTACTGACTAGGTGGCAGTCGGCAGACAGGGCCACAGGCGACGGAGATACGGTCGCGGGAGACCTTAAGTGGACCGGGGCAGGGTTGTAGCCCGCTGGTGCCGACAGTGGGAATCCGGTCCAGAGGCCGTGCACAGTCGGGGTTCCTGGACCCTAGGGCGAGGAAGGTTTCAAGCCCCTTGTCAATTAGCCAGCCGGGGACAAGATTCCACATCTTGTCCCACCAGCAAGCCCAGAGAGTGAAACGGAAGCTCAACGCCGGGGATAGGGTGTCCGCCAGAGCCCACAGAGACCCCACGGGTCAGATTTTGCGGGCCACAGCTCCCAACATACAAAGTTACCGGGAATGGACTTCCCCATTTCAAGCGGAGTTGTCCTGTTGAAGACACAAACACTGAGTGCAGGAGGAAAGGACCCTTGTTTGCTGTATCAGGGTGTGGGACCCGAATACACCCGCCGGAGGTTACCGGTCACTGGCAATTTGGTTTACCACTTGACTCTGTGTGAACTTCTTTGGAACTGTGAGTATACCATTCTTGTCCGGTCCAGCCCTGCATGACACTCTCCACAGCATTCCCTCCCGTACACCTGGGCCCCGGGACAACACCTCCCCTACCCGTGGAGGGGATACTATCCTGCTGCCTTACTCCATCAGCCTCGGGCGTCCCATATCCAGGCAGCGGCGGTGCTACCAACCCTCACCGCAACCAACAGGTGGCGTCACTAACAAACTTTTCCCCTGTAATACACCCTTTCTACGGTTGTGAGGACGGCCGGCCGCACGAGCCCAAGTCCGGCTACCACTCGAGCCACAGTAACGAACCCGGATCCGTATCTGCAGTGGTCTGGCCCCCGTCCGCAACATCATCAGTTGAGGAAAACTCACGAGGCTCACGTAAACATTAGACAGTTGCCTAGTCTCATCGGATTTTGATGGGTTTTGCCGACTTTAATGCGCATGTTGGCATTTACAAGGTATCACACTCTCTCTACCTGATAAGGGCTAGGACTCCTCACATGACTTTAGGGCAACTTAAATGCTTTAAGATATCAATTTGTTGTTAGCAGGTTTATCCACAATCAGCTCAACATCATTCATCAAATGTTCAAATGAATTGAGACTAAGGGACTATGGAAAATATTGCTGTAAGCTAAAATTGCAGCACTAAGGGAGATTGTGTGTAATGTGACTGCTATATGAATAAGACTGTCTTGGGGATAGTGTCCTAGTTGATCAGATGGATTACATATTTCATTTTTGCATCTGCTCTGAAAAATTAAGATATCATAGGTCGTGAATACATGGGACATAATATTGATTTACAGCAGGTGGCGCTCTGGAGTGACATGCTCATATGGGTCTGGGAGCTTGATAAGAATCGAAGCATTTCCAAGACTCTCAGAAAAAAGGTGTCATGGGTGTGTCACAGTCCTGTGGTGTCTGGCAATAGAAGGTCACAGCATTTAGCTGCGCAAAATGCTTCCTGACTCTCTATTACTCCTGTGGTTTGTATTCAGTGTAATAGGTATCACCTCTGCTGGGTTTTCATCCTTTTCCCTTTAGGACCCAGAGGAGCTCCTCTTCCTTTCAGCTGCAAATCATCTGTATTTAAATACTCTCATTTTCCTTGGGCTTGGGCTAGTGATATTAAGCTCCTTGACAAGCTCTGGATGCAAGCAGTCAGATTTGCACTCATCTGTAGGATCGTTGCTGCTCTTTGCTGAACTTCTTCCTGATACATCTGGAGATAAGTTGTTCATGCACTTTCCCCATGTGTGTGCTCCCTGTGTCTTCTTTAATGTTTAGTGGGGTTGATAAAGAGCTCATCTCACCCATTCTCTATCTAGGGCCCAGCTCTAGGATCATCCGGGTCTTCGCATAGGTGCGTAGCAACTGCTTTTGCCGCCTGGGACGGTCGTAAAACTTGCCGCCCCCTTCCATTGGCCGTCGATAATCCAGAAACCTTCAAAACTTCGGAAAGCCATCAAAATATTTATTTTTCATGGAATTACACTCAAATTTGGATTTCTTTGTGCGGCACGAACCCAGCTCGCTAGCACGTGCAGCCAATCATAGAGAGGAGGCTGGCAACGTCGTGGGGCTGCATTGGATGTGGCTAACCTCATTACTATGAATGGAATTTAAAGATGTTCAGGAATGCAGCTGCGGATGTCCCTTTTCTATAAGCTAATATGTAAATTATATGCAGCCCAAGGTCAAGCGGGGGCGGCAAATCTTCCTTAGCCTTTTATTACTTTGCTCTTTACTTCTTCTATGTTTTTCTATTTTTCATTTTTTACCCCCAAAATGCCGCCCCCCCTTGACACGTGCCCCCCCCCTTTGCTACGCCACTGTGCAGAGCCTATCTAGGCTGGTGAGGGACCCCAGGAGCCACAGGTAGGTTTGGTCAGGGGTGACCATCTCCCGCTTCCCTAGATTCAGGGTTTCCTTTCCCTTTCACTGTTTGCTTGGTTCTCCCCCATACATAGTGTGACAAGAGGATGGTCTTTAAAGTCACAGTCTTGACACATGGCAGACTAAATACCATTTAAAAAAAAAAATGTGTGAACAGGTGCATAACTGAACATGACATAAAATACAAAAAAAGACAGTTTGCACTCTGATAATGCTAAAGTATGGAAACCATGAATGTGTGAACATGGACCTGCATCACTGGTAAGGAAAATCTAAGAAAAATGAGATATTTAGCATATATAAATGGCCATTTGTATATCTGCCCAGTTGCCACGTCACGGCATATCTCATAACTAGGTACCTACACTATGCTGAAGCCTCTCTCTGGGTTAAATACCTCCTGTGTATGGGTAAGTAGGAACCTGCTATATAGGATAAGATTACCTGTGGCAAGTGGGGGAGGGGTGCACGGTCAGAAGGTATGGCCCTCTTAATATAGACAGACTGGCGGCACTCACCAAACTAACCTTGAACAGGTGCAAAACTGAACATGACATAAAATACAAAAAAAGTCATGTTCAGTTTTGCACCTGTTCACAGGTTAGTTTGGTGAGTGCAGTCAGTCTTTCTGTCTATATTAAAAGGGTCATACCTTCTGACCGTGCACCCCTCCCCCACTTGCCACAGGTAATCTTATCCTATATAGCAGGTTCCTACTTGCCCATACACAGGAGGTTTTTAACCCAGAGAGAGGCTTCAGCATAGTGTAGGTACCCAGTTACGAGATATGCCGTGACGTGGCAACTGGGCAGATATACAAATGGCCATTTTTTTATGCTAAATATCTCATTTTTCTTAGATTTTCCTTAGCAGTAATGCAGGTCCATGTTCACACATTCATAGTTTCCATACTTTAGCATTATCAGAGTGCAAACTGTCTTTTTTTGTATTTTAAAAACCATTTAAAGTCAGAAAATACACCACAGGTTAAAGCGGTCATACACTTAGATGCCTGTTCGCATAATCCTATCAAAACCTTCATAACCATGCACCTTCAGTTCAGTATAACCTGCATGTGTTTACAGTGGGTTAAGGGAAGTAGAATTATAGAATGGTAGACTTACAAGGGTCTTTCTGGGTCATATGGTCCAACCCCCTGCTCAAAGCAAGATTCACTAAATCATCCCACACAGATGTCTCTCCAATCTCTTTTTGAAGACTTCCATTAAAGGGGAACTCACCACTTCTCATGGCAGCCTGTTCCACTTGTTGATCACCATCATTGTCAAAAAGTTTTATTCTAATATCTAATCTGTGTCTCCTCCTAATCAGTTTCAAACCATTGCTTCTAGTCTTTCCTTGTGCAAATGAGAAGAGGGCTAATTCCTCTACAGTGTGACAGCCTTTCAGATATTTTTAAAAAGCTATTAAAGGTGTTGTGCACTACTTGGAAAACCTCTTCTCATTCCCCTTGTTCGCTCCTGCAAAAATAAAAAAGCCTATACTCACCTCCCATGCAGCCGCGGTTCTAGCGATGTCCAAGGCCACGTTCCCGGGTCCCTTTATGACATTATGACACACAAGCCCCGTGACCAAACAGCGCCCAGTGTCTGTCTCCCCGCATTTGGAGATTTGAGCAGAATGTGAGTGTGCCGCCCCCGCGCCAGCAGCCGGCGCTGCTCGGATCCGGGCCTTCAGGGGTGGTGGCTCGAGGGTCTCCGGACCCGGGGGTCTCGCGGACATGCCGAATAAATGGGGGGATGTATATGTACGGGCTGGGCCGTATTAAGTTCGTGATGCCTCTCAAGGTGTGTGGTGAGGTGGGACACCACCGCTGCTGTTACGGGGCACCCAGGGGAGATGTTGTGCAGCAAGTTGTTAACCCCTCCGTGGGCAGGGATGGTGACCCCGGGACCCAGTTGGTGCGTGCAGGGGATGGCGACCACAGGGGATGCTGGTGTACTCACAGTTAGTAAACTACACAAGTCTCTGGTAAACCAAGGTGATGGTGGTCGATGCCGCGGCCGGTTGCGTTCTGGTCCCCCACCCGGCTGGTGGTCTCTATCTTTTTCTTGCACTGCTGTATTTAAGATGGACTTTCCTAGTGTGAAACTCAGGAGTCCGCTCCCGGCTGGATGTGGCCTAAGGAGCCGCAGACGCTGGCCCGTGGGAACTATGGGCCCTGGCTGTGACCTCTTATCCCTAATCGGTGGGCTGTTGTCTTCAATGAGGGACTTTGGGTGGGACAGGACCTCTAGTCCTGGCCTTAATCGGTTAATTAACCAGCTCCAGTTGGTTCTGGTCCTGGCTTCAGGGTCTGAGTACCCCCCTTTGTGCTACGTTTTCCTGGTCGGTTCCCCGTGTTGGTACCGGCGGGCTACAACCCTGGCCCAGTCCACCTCGGTTCCACCGAGCCGTCTTCCCATCTCCTGCCGACTGAGACCACCTTCTGCCGCCTAGCTAGTGGCACCTAGGGCTCCTACCCTGGTACCGTTCAACTTGGACTTCACTGCTGCAGCTACCCCTAGCTCCAGCTCACACTCCTCTCCAAACTGAACCTCAGACCAAAACTGACTTTTTTTCCCGCCCCGGGCTGTCTGGACCCCTGGGTGGGTGTCTTCTAACCGCCTGGTCACACCCACTGGTGTGTCTATTTTTCCCTACGGGGGGGTGACTAGGATTTTCTGGTTGACTGTGTGTTTCCTAATGAGGGAAGGTGTTATGCAGGGGCCTAACTGTGACTACCTGGTTTGCCAGGGCATCACACGAGCACAGGATGTGAGCACCTCACTGACTTTCTGCCCAAACGTCCAAAGGCGGGTAGAGGAAAGTTGGTGCTGATTGGTCTTGGGGGCTCACGTGTCATAACAATGTCACGTGAGCCCTGGGAACCTGGCTTTAGTTATCGCTGGAACCGCAGCCGCACTGGAGGTGAATATAGGCTTATATATTTTTACAAGGGGGAACAAGGAGAATGAGCACGGGCTATCCAAGTACTTGATACCCCCTTTAAGTTTGTTTCCAGTCTTTTTTTTTGCAAGTTTAAGATTCCCAAATTCTATAACCGTTCCTCATAGGACATGGTTTGTAGACCGGTCACCATTCTGGTTGCTCTTCTCTGAACTTGCTCCAGTTTGTTGATGTATTTATTAAAATGTGGTGCCCAGACGTGGACACAATATTCCAGATGAGGTCTGACCATAGAAGAGTATAGCCACCATACACATAAGATTGCAATGTTCATCTGACTTTGCCTTAATGTGGTATAGGTCATAAGGTCATATTTAAGGTGGTGGTACACATTGGATGACTGTTAGGCACGACTGACAGCCATCTCAACCGACTCTCCCATACACAGGAGTATTCGCTTGGGTGAGTGATCCTGTGTTCTCTATGAAATAGGTCTATCTCCAAGATAACACTGTGATTGACAATCCGAAATCAGACATGCACAATCAACATCTCTCTTGTGCATCAGTCGTCTAGGACCCACACAAACATTAGACCATCGGCCGAACGTGTTGATACCGGTGCATTCAGAAGATTTTAGTCTAATGTGTATGAGAGCCGTAAGTCAGCAATAAGACACTGTGAGGTAGCACGGTCGGCTGCGCAGCAGAAGACACGGGATCCAGGCATTAAGGTTCACAGCACACGGTTTTAATCCAAACAAAAGTCCACAACAATATACATGTGCCTCTCCAGCAGAAAACTCAGGGAGTTCTGTTCACTCCCCCACACCCGGCACACCTGCCCTTGTTCCTGATTCCATTTAACCCTTCCTTCAGCCTGTAGGGAAACAGCATTAACCCTAGAGTGGATTTACTTTCTATCATGGAGTGAGCACAACCGGGGCGAGACATACCGGCCGTCATAGATAACCCCGGTCACAGTCTCACAACACTAAGGCGGGCTTTACACGCTGCAACATCGCTAGCAATTGCTAGCGATGTCAAGCGCGATAGCACCCGCCCCCGTCGCACATGCGATATGTGGTGATTGCTGCCGTAGCGAACATTATCACTACGGCAGCTTCACACGCACATACCTGGTCGGCGACGTCGCTAAGCAGCCGGCCAATAGAAGCGGATGGGCGGAGATGAGCGGGACATAACATCCCGCCCCCCTCCTTCCTTCCGCATTGTCGGTGGAGGCAGGTAAGGCGATGTTTGTTGTTCCTGCGGTGTCACACACAGCGATGTGTGGTGCTGCAGGAACGACAAACAACATCGTACCAGCAGCAGCGACATTATGAAAAGGAGCGACGTGTCACCGCTCAACGATTTTTGACGTTTTTGCGATCGGTGATCGTCGCTCCTAGGGTTTACACGTTGCGATATCGCTAACTGCGTCAGATGTGCGTCACTAACGACGTGACCACGACGATATATCGTTACCGATGTCGCAACATGTAAAGCCCGCCTAAGAAACAAATGCTAAGAAGCAAATAAGTGTTTAAGGCCTTCAAAGAATACCTCAATTTTGTGAACAACTTCATCTCATACCTATAGTAGTTATCATAGGAAACATTTATATTTCACTTTGTAACCAGACGTTATTTAATAATCTATTTGTCTATAGAAAATATTGATTTCAACATCTGAATTCGGCTTGTACGAGCATTGCCTTTATATCGTGAATGTCATTACAAAAGGTGGCGGATTACTTCCTAAGCTAAACATTTATTGTGTTATGTCTCCAAGGAAAAAAAACTGAGCGAAACGTCGATCATTGTGCTTATTTGCCTATGAGATCTGCTATTGAAATATGTTGGCATGTACAGGCTAGTATTGATATTAGTTTTTTCAAAGTATCTTTTAACCCCTTCACCCCCAAACAGGGTTGCCAACTTGATGTTTTACTTTTTCTGGACTGCTTTTCAAAACAAGCCAAGTTTCTTTTACGGTCAAATTAAAAAACCATAATAAATCATTATGATTATAAGTGATCCATGTCTATAGCCCATAATTGTGATATGAAGACATCAGCTGTAGTCACTTTATACAGAAGAACAATGATAATTACAGCCACAATAATTTGTACAAGTTTCTTCAGCTTCAAAAAAAATCACGGACGTCTTAATTTTTTTTTTATTATTTTTTAAAGTGTCCTATTTTCACGGACTCTCCTGGAATATCTGGATGGTTGACAACCCAACCCACAAGCCTTTTTTCACCTTCCTGACCAGACAAAATTTTACAATACTGACCAGTGTCACTTTATAAGGTAATAACTGTGGAGCTTCAATATTTCCCAGAGATTCTAACACTATTTCTTTGTTACATTGTCCTTAAAAAAGTGACAAAAAAAAAATTGGACTTTGATTTTTTTTATGACTTTAAATCAGATAGTTATATAACACAAAATAGTTAATAAATAACATTTGTCACATGTCTTCTTTACATCAGCGCCATTTTTAAAACATAATTTTTTTTGTTAGAAGGGTTATAAGTTTATCAGCAATTTCTCATTTTTCCAGCAAAATTTGCAAAAACAATTTCTTGTAGGGACCACATCACATTTGAATTGACAACATTTTAAAAACTGCACCAATCAAAAGTGCTGAAAAATCTCATTAAGGCCTGCAACACACATCCGTGCCGCCGGTACGTGTTTGTCATTTTTTACACGTACCGGCGGCACGGAGACACGTTAAGCAATGCTACCCTATTGTAGCAGGCACACATGTAAAACCATACGGAACGTGTGTCCGTGTGCGTTTGTACGCGTGTGCGGTTTTCAAAGCGCTGACATGTCAGTGTTTTCTCCCGCAGCACGGGTGTCACATGGCCCGCACCGGTACCACACGGGTGTAGTGTGGCTGCTGTCCCGTGTGACACGCGCCGGAGAAAACAAACGTGTCAGTGAAAAAAAAACAAAACATTAACTCATCTTCTCCAGCCCTTCTCTCTCTGCCGCTGCTGCCCCTTGCTGCCGACCGCTGCTCATTATTCTCATTTAATATTCACTTCACTGCCTGGCAGCAGCAGCAGCGGGGAGACGGGAGGGCTGGAGACCAAGGATCAGCACCACGGACAGCAGCGCGGACCACGTGAGTATGCAAATTACCGGTTCTACGTGTGCTATCGCGGATAGCCCACGTAGAACACACGTGGCCCGCACGTACCAGAGACACGTACTTACCTGCACGCAACACGCAGGGGAAATACGTGTCTCTCGGCACGTGCGTGAATTTCAGGTGAGTGTGGCAGAGGCCTATTGAAGTTTATTAACCCATTAGGTGCTTCACACTAATTAGAGCAATGTGAAAGGAAAAATGAAAATTTTACTTTTTCCCACAAAATTTTAACCCAACCCCACTTTCACAAGGATAATGAGAAAGTGGCCCATACAATTTTTTGTGCAATTTTTCATAAGCACAGGGATAATCCATATGTGGTGGAAAGCTACTGTTTGGGCACACTGCAGAGCTCAGAAGAAAAGGAGTGCTCTTTGAATTATGATTGTTTGGAATAGATACTGGATGCCATGTTGTGTTAGCAGAGCCCCTGATGTGCCTAAACAGTGGAAACACCCCACAAGTGACCTCATTTTGAAAACTACTCCCATCAAGGAATTTATCTAGAGTTGTGGTGAGCACATTGAACCCCCAGATGCTTCACAGAATTTTATAATGTTAAACAGTAAAAATGAAAAAAATATATATTCACTACAAAAATGTTGATTTAAAGCCAAATTGTTTCATTTTTACAAAGGTAACAATTAGTAATGAATGAGCGTTCTCACCACTTCTCGTTACTCAATTGAGCCTCGAGCATCTGAGTTTGAAAATGCTTGAGTTTCCCATTGACTTCCATTATACTGGGTCTTCGAGTCATATCGGCGCGACCCAGTGCTCAATCAAATAACAAGCAGTGCAAGCAAGCTTGCTCATCACTAGTAGCAATAGAAAATGGACCAAATAATTTAGTGTGCAATGTCTCCTGAATACAATGATACTCCATATGTGGTAGAAAACTACTTTTTGGGCACACAGCAGGGCTCAGAAGGGAAAGAGCACTATTCGAATTTTGGAGCGCCATTTTGGCTTAAATAGATTGCTGATGCAATGTCACATTTGAAGATCCCCTGACATGTCAAAACAGTAGAAATTCCCCACAAGTCAACCTATTTTGAAAATTACACCTCTCAAGGCATTCATCTTGGGGTATAGTGAACAATTTTTAACCCTCAGGGATTCACATAATTGTATAACTTTGGGCTGCTTTGGTCCCAAAGTTTTCATTTTCAAAAAGGTTAATAGGAGAAAATAGATCATACAATTTGTTCACATTTAGTCAGAATAGCTTTATTACTATTTTTTACGCCATTCACCGTGCGTTATAAGTGATTAGGAAGCTTTATTTCTCAGATAAGTACATTTACAGCAATATCAGATTGATATCATTTTTTTAGGCTTGGCTAATATCACACTTGAAAAATGCTTTTTTAGAAAGTAAAGGTTTTTTTTTTCTCCTGATATAGTCATGTGAGGGTTTGCTTCTTCCGGGATGAGTTGGAGTTTTTATTCGTATTACTTTGGGCCATATATTTTTGATTGCTTTCTTTTCCACTTTTTGTGAGGCAGAATCAATAAGAAACAGCAATTCAGGAATTGTTTTTGTTTTGTTTGTTTATTTTTTATGGCATTCAAAGTGTCATAAAAGGGATAATACAGCTTTTGTTCTTCGGGTTAATACGATTGCAGTGATACCACATTTATATTGTTTTTTTATGTTTTGTCGCTATCACAACATAAAAACAATTTTATAGAAAAAAAAATTGTTTTGCATTGCCGTATTCTTAGAGCTATAGTTTTTTATTTTTTCGCTGAAGGAGTTGTAGAGCAGCTTATTTTGTGCAGGACCATATGACATTTTGAGTTAAACAATTTTTACTTTCATATGACTTTTTGATCGTGTTTAATTCCACTTTTTGTCAACTCTATGATGAAATGACATCGTTTTTGCTACTTTTTCTTTTTACGGTACTCACTAAAGGGGTTAACTAGTATGACAGTTTTATAGATCAGATTGTATTGGATGCAGCAACACCAAATGTGTGTACTTCTTTGTTTATTTTTGTTTTTACATAAATATACGTATTTACAGGTAAATATTTCTTTATTTTTTATTGTTCATTTTCAGATTTTTTAAAAATATTTTTACCATTTTTTTTTTACTTTTTTACCTACTCCCTATATGGGACATTACATTTTATTACTCTGATTTTGTTATAATATATTGCAATGCACCAGCATTGTAATACATCAGTGTGACACTGACAGAAGCCTCTTAGATCATGCTCCTGACATGGTCTTACAGGTTTGCCATAGCTGGCTGACCCAGAGGGCGTCATGATGACCTCAGTTTGACATGGCAACGATCGGGCCCCTGTGGTCACAGCACTGAGGGTTCTGGTAGGGTGAAAGAGGGAGCACACTCCTTCTCCTAGAATCCTAAATCCTGTAATCACTATTGATCACGGTATTTAGTGGATTAAACAGCCAGTGGTGGCGTGGGAACCGCCCCTTGCTGTGACAGCTGTGGCTCGGCTATAACGTACACCAAGTTCCTGGCAGCGATCGTGCATTTAAGTCAATTTGTGGGATCACTTTCCCGACCATGACATATATGTACGTCAAATGTCATGAAGGGATTAACGAAGGATATAAATAAAACTGTTCCAATGTACAATTATTAGACACAAGAACTGGATATAATCGTTATTTAGTTTTCTTAATTCAAACTCAACTCTAAAGGTAGTGTCACACATAACAAGATCGCTAGCGAAATCGCAGCTGAGTCACCGTTTTGGTGATGCAGTAGCGATCCCGTTAGCGATCTCGTTATGTGTGACATCTACCAGCGATCAGGCCCCTGCTGTTAGATCGCTAGTCGTTGCAGAATGGTCCAGGTCATTTTCTTCAAAGGCGACGTCCTGCTGGGCAGGACACATCGCTGTGTTTGACACTGTGTGACAGGGTCACAGTGACTGCTGAGATCGTTATACAGGTTGCTACTGCGACCTGTATTGTTCCTGCATAGTAGGTAAGGTCTGACTGTGTGACATCTCACCTGCACCTCCCAGCGACTTACCTGCGATCCCTATCAGGTCGCATCGTTTTCGGGATCGCTGGTAAGTCGTTGTGTGTGACTGGGCCTTAACTTTTCAGTGTTTCAGATGAGTCCACATTACACTAGGGTTATCTGTCTGTACACCTTAAGCTGGGTTCACACTAAACGACAGCGACAACGACGTCGCTGTTACGTCACCATTTTCGGTGACGTAACAGCGACCTTGTAAGTCGCTGTTATGATCGCTGCTTAGCTGTCAAACACAGCAGAAGCAGCGATCATAACGTCGCTGTGCTACATGTGCAGAGAGCAGGGAGCCGCGCTTAGCGCTGGCTCCTTGCTCTCCTGCAGCACACATCGGGTTAATTAACCCGATGTGTGCTGCAGCTACATGTCACAGTTCAGAGAGCAGGGAGCCGCGCGCACTGCTTAGCGCTGGCTCCTTGCTCTCCTTGCTACAGTATACATCGGGTTAATTACCCGATGCATACTGCAGCCACATGTCACAGTGCAGGAGCCGGCACTGGCAGCAAGAGCGGAGGCTGGTAACCAGCGTAAACATCGGGTAACCAGGGAAAGGTCTTCCCTTGGTTACCCGATGTTTACGCTGGTTACAGCTTACCGCAGCTGCCAGTGCCGGCTCCTGATCGCTTCATTTCGTCGCTCTCTCGCTGTCACACACAGCGATGTGTGTGTCACAGCGGGAGAGTGACGACCAAAAAATGAAGCTGGACATTCAGCAACGACCGGCGACCTCACAGCAGGGGCCAGGTCGTTGCTGGATGTCACACACAGCGACAGCGACGGGACGTCGCTGCAACGTCACAGAAAATGGTGACGTAGCAGCGACGTCGTTGTCGTTGTCGCTGTGTGTGACACCAGCTTTAGATAAGACTGTATGATATGAGCTGTAAGAAATAACAAACTCATCCTGATAAATGGATAAACTGGACTCTTCTTTGCCTGCATGTGTGAAAGGAACAGTAGCTTTCCGACCTTTTATCAGTGTTACCATAGCTCCAAACAAGCTTCAAAGATTTTTTTTTCTAACCCTGCCTGATGAAGGGACCCCTATAATATAATTATATATATTATATAATTTACCTGGTTAGCCAATATAGGTATCACTCCTAGAATACTCCTGTATTTTTTTGGGCATCTAAGTATTTACATAGCTCCAAAGTATGATATCTTTTATTTTTTTTTTAACATTTGCAAAGTTTCTAATGCTATCATTTATACATAGTCCTAAATTGTAAACCCTGGTGTGATAAAATGTATTTTCGTTGGTTTTTACAGGATGGCATGTAAGCCTATTGATGGAATCATCTTTGATCTATAACTCATCCATCTGCACAATAGAAACAAGTTGCAAGACAAATTCAGCTCTGGAACATTATCAATATCTTAAGAAAATGCTATGAACGCTGATGGGAACGTAACCCAAAAAATTCTGGGATTAGTAGTTACATGATACAAATCTGTATAGGCTGTTTGCATTACATATAATAGATCATCTATGAAACACCTTCGCTATGAACTTTTATCATCCCGTACATTACTCACCTTTATGAAAAGTAGTGTAGAGATCTCGTACATGTCTCCGATAGTTGGAGAAGGGGTCTTTTTCTTACATTGCCTTTTGTCCTGGATGTGTACTTGGTCAGATTCTTAATGCCTTCCCCCTAACACATTTCCGAGAAAGGCCCCAGACATTTGGTTGCTTTGTTGAGTTCCTCTTCATTCCCTTGGACATGAAAGCTCTTATTATGAACTGATTTCAATGGTGTCAAGGAAATCTAACAGGGTGGAATGTGATTCAAAATTTCTATCCTGTTGTAAAGCAACACAAACCTCACATAGAGTTAAGTAGTGTGAGTACAGCAATGCTTGTAGAGCAGCACATCTCTACGTGCCTTGGCACTCAAGTGAGGGAAAGAACGCCCTGCAGAGACTGGACTGTCCTCCTTACACAACATGTTCTCTTTTCTATTCAGCAGAAAAGTTTAATAATGTTAAGTAATTGTTTCAGGATGTTAAAAACCAGGACAAAAGTCATCAACCCCTTAATGATGCTACCCATTTGGGATATTAGGAGTGGACACAAAGACCCAAACACAGGAAGAATGACTAAGACCATACATTAATGCAAAGGTTAGGAACTTTGTTGAAAAATAGATAAAAAAACATGGAAAAATACAGTATAAGGAATTCATACAAGTTTAAGAACCATAAAAAAGACAAAGGGGCAGGATAGTCAGGGATGGCACAATGCAGATGGGCATGCATGAAGAATGATGAGTAAGTAATGATGAGTGAAATATATATATAAAAAAACAAGTGCAATAGTCATAGGTGAATGATAATAAGGTTCAAGTATTCAATATATCTCAAAAGTGAGTACATCCCTCACATTTTTGTAAATATTTTATTATATCTTTCATGGGACAAAACAGAAGATATGACTCTTTGATACATTTTAAGTCAGTAAATCAGTGTACGACTTGTATAACAGTGTAAAATTGGTGCCCTCTAAATTACTCAACACAGAGCCATTAGTGTCTAAACTGCGGGGAAAAAAAGTAAGTGAAAATAGCCAAATTGTACCCAATTAGTCATTTTTCCTCCCCTGGGTTATGTGACTCATTAGTGTTACAAAGTTTCAAATATGAAAGGGAAACAGGTGTCTTAAATGTGGTGTTATCGCTCATACACTCTTACATACTGGTCACTGGAAGTTCAGCATGGCACCTCACTGCAAATAATTATCTGAGGAGCTACGTGTAAAAAAGAGTTGTTGCTCTAAATAAAGATGGCCTAGGCTATAAGAAGATTGCTAACACCCTGTTGCATGGTGGCCAAGACCATAGAGTGGTTTAACAAGACAGGTTCCACTCAGCACAGGCCTCGTCATGGTCGAGCAAAGAAATTGAGTGCACGTGTTCAGCGCCATATGTAGAGGTTATTTTTCAAAGTACACATAAGTGCTGCCAGCATTGCTGCAGAGGGTAGAGGGGTGGAGGATCAGCCTGTCAGTGTTCAGACCATATGCCACACACTGCTGTTCTGCATGACTGTGGTCTAAGAAGGAAGTATCTTCTAAAAATGATGCACAAGAAAGTCTGCCAACAGTTTACAAAAGACAAGCAGCCTAAGTCCATAGATTACTGGGACCATGTCTTGTGCTGTGGCCTGATGAGACCTAGATAAACTTATTTGGTTCAGATGGTGTCAAGTGTGTGTGGTGTCAACCAGGTGAGGAATACAAAGACAAGTGTGTCTTGCCTATAGTCAAGCATGGTGGTGGGAGTGTCTTGATTTGGGGCTGCGTGCGTGCTGCCAACTGTGGGGAGCTACAGTTCATTGAGGGAACCATGAGTTCCAACATGTACTGGGACATACTGAAGCAGAGCATGATTCCCTCACTTCAGAAACTGGGCTGCAGGGCAATATTCCAACATGATAACATGCCCAAAACACACCTCCAAGGGCAACCATTGGCTTACTAAAGAAACTGAGGGTAATGGTGCTGAACTAGCCAAGCATGTCTCCTGTTAAACACTATTGAGCATGTGTGGGTCCTCCTCAAACGGAAGGTAGAGGTGCGCAAGGTCTCTAACATCCACCAGCTCCGTGATATTGTCCTGGAGGATGGAAGAGGATCCAGCAGCTCCTATGAAGCTCTAGTGAACTCCATGCCTAAGAGAGTTAAGACAGTACTTTAAAATATAGGTGGCCACACAAAAGATTAACACTTTGGACAGAATTTGGTCATTTTTACTTAGGGATGTACTCACTTTTCTGCCAGCATTTTTGCTGACTAAAAGATAAAATGTGAACTTTTGCTGAATATGCAATTGGTATTACTAATAGGAAGATTACTTAATAAGTAGAAAAAAAACTGTCAACATCAGAATTGTATGGCTATATAAGTCACATGAAAACGGATGGCAGCATTCAGATGTTCAAGAGGCTTACAAGTCGCAGTGAATTCAACTTTGTTAAAAAAGTTTTTGTTGAATATATTATCTAACACTCGAACAGTTTGTGGACGGTGCAGGAATGATCCTGATAAATTCTGTTTGTTACATTTGTGGTTTTTGAGTGTCAAATTGCATTTCCTTCAATGCCACCTAAACTACTGAGTGCAGAACAAGGAAAACACTTTCACCAAGACATCAGGAAAATTGAGCATAGATAGCAAGGCAGATAGAACATAAATATGATGGCAGTAATAGTAATGATGAGTGAGCACTGAAATGTTTGAGTGCTCAGTACTCGAATCGAGCAGGTCAGATGCTTGGACGGGCTCGGCGGAAGACCCTAACAGGATGGCTGGGTAGGCAGGAAAATCTCTGAAATTGATGCATACAGCACTCAAATGGAATGGGAACAGTATGAAGAAGATGCCTAGATGCATCTCTGATTGCCAGGTTTCTGCTGGGAGCAATGTTGTCAGAATATTACTCTAATTTCATGGACTGAAAATAAAACACCCATAACCAAAGATAACATTAAAAGGACAAAAAACCCAGACTCCTTCACCCCTTAATTTCCTTAATAATCTTACTGTATTTTGCCATCACCAATGACTACAATAACTGACATAGTAGAGGTGGAAATAAAACTACACTCATCGGTAGTCACCAGTGGCATGTGGTGTGAGTGACATGGTCATACACAAGCTGTTTAATTTATGAAGGAAAGACTCTGAAATTCACAAAGCCTATGTGGACTGTTGTGAACGTTGTCTGTGTGGGTGCTGTTCTCAAGCTCCCTCTGGTGACCAGGAATGGTAGTGGAGCTCAATTTGAGCCATTGCCTCAGACAGGTGTCGGTGTTAATTGGGAATTGGGGAAGACCTATTGCAGACAAGTCTGGTGTATATAGGAGAGCACTTTCTGCCCGGCTGATGCCGGTTATAATTGTATATTCCCTGTCTCGGTTCCTGGCCTGGAGATTTGTCCTTCCCTGTATTCCTGAGCAAGACTTCGGCAGATAAGTTTCAGTTTTTGCCTTGCTTTCTGGTTTACACCTTCTTGCAGGTGAAGCTTTGTTTCAATTGTGTGAGCATGGGGGTTTCCCTTGTGCTGGCTTTCCTGCAGGAAAAGGGATTTTTATCCTTGTCTGATCTGATTATTTGCTCTTCTGTATTTTTGTGTTCTTTTTTGGTATATTATCTCTCCCATTATTTACAGGAGTACCTGATATAGTGGGGGTGAGGTCGTATGACCTTAAGGGCCTTTTTACTATTAGGAGTTTGGTATTTTTCTATAGGGATTTTGCACTGACCACAATCAGTTCCTTTCCTTTGCTTTGTATCTAGTTAGTTGGGCCTCGACTTTGCTAATTCTATTTTTCCTATCTGAGTATTGTGTTTTTCTATATCACTGTAATCTTTATATGTGGGGGGGGCTACCTACTCCTTTGGGAACTGCTCTGAGGCAAGGTGGATTTCCTCATTTCATTCTGTGAGGTGTAGCTAGTTTCTCAGGCTGTGACGTGGCGTATAGGATTTTAGGAATGCTCCACAGCTACTTTTAGTGTGGTCTGATAGTCAGAGGATTGCGGTCAGCTCAGGTTCCAACTACTCCTGTTTCTTGGTGTTTTTTTCACCTATGGGAGTTTTTGCAATCTTCCAGGGTTACCAGATCATAACAGTGGACAGTATGAGAACTGCCAAAAATTTCAAGGAGAAGGTACTCCAATAGCCCATGTATTAGACATAAAGGAGGGCTTCATACACATTTTGCTAAAATTGTTAGATAGTGAGACTCCTAGACTCATAAAGCCTATGGGCTGAAAAACATTTACCCCTGAGGGTATACATGTATAGTAGACACCAATTGCTGTTCCCTACCATTGTCTTCTTGTGAACTTGGCTGCTCAAATATTTTGGAATCACTGCACACAAACTCCTCATGTCCCTCTTGAAATGTGCGGTGTGACAGCCCAGCAACAATAAATGTAAATTAAAAAGAGTTCCTCAGAGTGTCTGAGTGTGGAATCAGCAGCACGTCCACTTCCCTGGACCTTAACGAATGTCTTGGGAATTTTAAATTAGGTATATAATATGTCCTTGCAAACCTTCTGGTATTAATATGGAAAAGAAAATATGTAGTCCTGAAAAGAACTTTTGTTTTTAGGTAACAGCAGCAGTATGTCTCTAGAAGGTCTGTAAGGCAATAAACCCTGCCTAGATGCCTCTAATCCAAAACTTTCCCTCCTCTATCAGCTATCCTTACACTGAATGCAAGTAACAGCAATTTTACTACAGAAAGGGCAGTATGTAGCCCTGAAAAGTACTTTTGTTTTAGTGGTGCAGCATTGATATACAATTACAGCAATAGCAACTAAACCCTACCTATATGCCTGATTTAAGCTCTCCCTCCTAGGAGCTTAAATCAGCTCTCCCTCCTAGACCAACTCCTCCTCAACTGCTTCCAGACGAGAGTGTGTCAAGCATCGCTTCAGCGGTCATATATAAAACTCAATGCTGCAATGCGGCAGAGAATCACAGTAATGCCAGTAGCCAACATGGCTACACCATTACCGTGTATGGCAAACATACCCCACTCATGATGCTTGCTTTCCTGGTTAAACAAGATACTTGTTTTTTTGCATGAAACAAATATTTTATGTGCTATCGGTTCTTCAGAGTTCCTTATTACCCCATATATTCCAATTTAAGGCTATGTTCACACACTGCGTTTTTTACCTGCGTTTTGGGTCCGTTTTTGCTGCAGAAATTTCTTGAGAAATTCTTGTAACCTTTCTGCAGACATTCCCCAGCAAAACCTATGGCAAAAAAAATTAGCTGTGCACACACTGCGTTTTTTTCTTAAGAAAATTCTTTCAGTAGATTTTCTTAAGAAAAAGAATGAGCATGTCACTTCTTTTCTGCAGCTAACTGCGTTTTTTGCCATAGATAATTGGCACAATAACGCAGGGAGCAACCAGCGGTAAAAACGCACCAAAAACGCACCAAAAACGCGGCAAAAACGCAGGTGCGTTTTTGGTGCGTTTTTTTAACACAGGTGCACTCTTAAGAAATTTCTTAAGAAATTTCTTAAGAAAAATCATTTTTCTAGTGTGAACATAGCCTTAAGGGAACCTGTCAGGTGCAATATGCACCCAGAACCACAAGCAGTTCTGAGTGCATATTGCTAATACCTGCCTAACTGTCCAAGGTTATAGTAGCATATATAAAGAGATCTTTTATGACATGCTAATGAGCGCAGGGAGTAGTCGCAAGGGCGTTAGTTCCTTTTCTCATTCCACCCTTTTAGCATGTTAGCACACCACAGGGGCGTGCTAATATGCTAATGAATGCCCACTGCCCAGTGTCATCACCGGCAGTGACGTGCGTACCTGTGTCCGTTGCACCACCTCAGAATGCTGGGCATAGGGTCAGTGTGCATGATCAGAACGTCCCTGGCACTTCCGGTCATGCACACTACACCAGTTGGAAGCCGGGACACGTACACACGGCTTCATAGTGCGCGTGATCGGAAGTCCAGGGATCATGTGCAGTGAGCCAAAATCCAGCATCGGGTGTGGTAGCAGCAGAGGTGAGCACGACCATGCCTCTGACGCTGTGCATTCATTAGCATGTTAACACAGGGGCGTGCTTACATGCTATGGGGGCTGACTGGCCAAGGGAACTAATGCCCTTGCGACTAGTCCCTGGCCTCATTAGCAGGGCCGGCTCCAGGTTTTTGTAGTCCCTGGTCGAAAGAGTCTCAGTGGGCCCCATTCACACATAGACATGCACAGATACATACACATACAGGCATATGTACACATATATATTTATAGAAAATTCACAAAAACACATAAATAGACATAAATCTAGACACAGTCATATACACTGACATACATAGATACACATCATATATGCACACACAGACACATTATTTTTATATTTTTACATATTTATATATATTTCTAATATTGGGAAGCCAGCAACAGCCTCATTCACCTCCCCGCTTGTCTCCATCCAGCTCCTCCTAGATTGGTGGCAGTCAGTAACAGACATGGCCGCACATACAGCACACTAACACTGCTGTATATACATCACAAGAGAGGCTGGGGATATACACATTACTAGGAGGCATACATATTACTGAGGAAAGGGGTATACAGCAATGGGGGGAATACAGCTCTAAAGGGGGCAGTGGATCTGAGGTGGGGGGGTGACTTGCAGCTCTGGGGTTATAAGGCTCTGGGGTGGGGGGACATACAGCTCTGAGGGGGTATACAGCACCGGGGTGGAGAGGACATACAACTCTGGTGATATAGTAGTATGCAGCCCCCATATTCCTTCATATGGTATTATGAAGCCTCCATTGTCCTCCATATAGTGTTATGTAGCCCCCATGTAGCATTATGCACC
The DNA here is from genome assembly GCF_048569485.1 of Anomaloglossus baeobatrachus. Classification (NCBI taxonomy): domain Eukaryota; kingdom Metazoa; phylum Chordata; class Amphibia; order Anura; family Aromobatidae; genus Anomaloglossus; species Anomaloglossus baeobatrachus. The sequence continues at coordinate 112,660,285 of NC_134354.1, read as the reverse complement.
CCCCATATTGCACTATTCAGCCCCCATATGGCAATGTGGCACTATGCAACTCCCATATAACATTAAGCAGCCCCTATATAACACAATGCAGACCCATATAGCATTAGGCATTCTGATATAGTATACAGCCCGCTTATAGCACAATGCAGACCCAGATAGCATTAGGCACCCTCATGCAGTACACAGCCCACATATAGCACAATGCAGACCCAGATATCATTGGGCACCTTCATGTAGTACACAGCCCACATATAGCACAGTGTAGACCCAGATAGCATTAGGCACCCTCATGTAGTACACAGCCCATATATAGCACAGTGCAGACCCACATAGCATTAGGCATCCTCAAGTGGTATATAGCCCGCATATAGCACAATGCAGACCCAGATAGCATTAGGTATCCTCATTAGTATACAGCCCGCATATAACACAATAGAGACCCAGATAGCATTAGGCACCCTCATGTAGTATACAGCCCACATATAGCACAGTGCAGACCCAGATAGCATTATGCACTCTCATGTAGTACACAGCCCACATATAGCACAGTGCAGACCCAGATAGAATTAGGCACCCTCATGTAGTACACAGCCCCTACATAGCACAGTGCAGACCCAGATAGCAAAGTGCAGAGCCAGATAGCATTAGGCACCCTTATGTAGTTCTCAGCCCCTATATACCACAGTGCAGACCCAGATAGCATTAGGCATCCTCACATAGTACACAGCCCCTATATAGCAAAGTGCAGAACTAGATAGCGTTAGGCATCCTCACGTAGTACAAGCCCCTATATAACACAGTGCAGAATAGATAGCATTAGGCACCCTCATGTAGTATACAGCCCGCATATAGCACAATGCAGACCCAGATAGCATTAGGCACCTTCATGTTGTATACAGCCCCTATATAGCAAAGTGCAGAGCCAGATAGCATTAGGCATCCTCACATAGTACACATCCCCTATAAAGTACAGTGCAGAGCCAGATAGCATTAGGCACCCTCATGTAGTATACAGCCCGTATATAGCACAGCGCAGAGCCAGATAGCATTAGGCACCTTCATGTAGTATACAGCCCGTATATAGCACAGTGCAGAGCCAGATAGCATTAGGCATCCTCATGTAGTATTCAGCCCCTATATAGCACAGTACAGACCAGATAGCATAAGGTATCCTCATGTAATATACAGCTGCCATATCATTTAATGCACCCCCATGGTCGTCTGGCCACAGTGATTGTACATACTCCTCCTAATTCCCCCGCTGCTCCGGTTTCCTCGGCGCGTCCACTGCTGTTGCTCGCACTGACCTCTCAGCAGGCGCACAGTGATGACGTCACCGCGCTCTGCTGCTTGTCTGTCAGAGTGCCGACTGCCAACAGACACAGCAGGGAGAATGATTAGAGAGGGAGCGTGCCGCTCCTTCTCATCATTGCTCTCAATTGTATTGGCATCTGCGATGCTGTTAAAATTAAAAGCGCTATCCTCAGCGGGGGTGAGGCCAATAACAGTACGGGCATTGAGCTCCCTTAGTAGCGCTATGCCACTCCTGCCACCGCGAGTGGGCCCCCCCCGGCATCCCAGGGCCCCGCCATTTGACCGGGTTTGTCGGGTGCTGACGCTGGTCCTGCTCATTAGCATATAATGAAGAATCTTTAGAAATACTTTTTCTAAAGATCTCTTTATCTATGCAACAAGATACAGGGATGGTTAGGCAGGGATTAGCAATATACACCCAGAAATGCTCGTGGTTCTGGGTATATATTGCACCTGACAGGTTCTCTTTAAAACCTTTTATGAAACATTTTTTATTTGTGAAAAAATGTAATGTATTGCATATTTTTTTAACCCCATATCTGGAATCAGCATCTTTCATTTGGGTAAAATCAGAAAAAATACTTAGGTCAGCAGAATTGTTTTCTTCAAATCTAAACCAGCGATTACGTTATCCTTATTTGATTGAATAGGAGTTGAGAATAGATGGATTCTCAGCAGCAGCCAGTACAATAATGGGGATGCTGCAATGAAATCTGTATGACTTTTCTAATTTTAAACAAAGATATGTGTCATCTACAGAACACATTACTGACTGCACATGAAAAATATAGATTTTCAAGGAAACCTACTGTTAAATTGAACCAACACGCTAATGACCTATTTATACACACTAAAAAGCACAGAGAAAGCATAATAGCAGAATAATCAACTGAAAAGTGAAAAATATCTAAACCGGAAACACTTCATCAATCACACCAGTGCAATGTGCAGTCTTTGGAAGCCTTTAAATTATTAGTCTGTTGTATTGAATACATTCCAAAACAGTAAAAACAAGCCTAATAGAAGTATTATAAAAAGGAAATGCAAAAAATGTTATATATACAGTACAGACCAAAAGTTTGGACACACTTTCTCATTCAAAGAGTTTTCTTTATTTTCGTGACTGAAAATTGTAGATTCACATTGAAGGCATCAAAACTATGAACTAACACATGTGGAATGAAATATTTAAAATGTGAAACAACTGAAAATATGTCTTATATTCTAGGCTCTTCAAAGTAGCCACCTTTTGCTTTGATTACTGCTTTGCACACTCTTGGCATTCTCTTGATTAGCTTCAAGAAATAGTCACCGGAAATGGTCTTCCAACAGTCTTGAAGGAGTTTCCAGAGATGCTTAGCACTTTTTGGCCCTTTTGCCTTAACTCTGCGGTCCAGCTCACCGCAAACCATCTCGATTGGGTTCAGGTCTGGTGACTGTGGAGGCCAGGTCATCTGGCGTAGAACCCCATCACACTCCTTCTTAGTCGAATAGCCCTTACACAGCCTGGAGGTGTGTTTGGGGTCATTGTCCTGTTGAAAAATAAATGATGGTCTAACTAAACGCAAACTGGATGGAATAGCATGCCGCTGCAAGATGCTGTGGTAGCCATGCTGGTTCAGTATGCCTTCAATTTTGAATAAATCCCCAACAGTGTCACCAGCAAAGCACCATCACACCTCCTCCTCTATGCTTCATGGTGGGAACCAGGCATGTAGAGTCCATGCATTCACTTTTTCTGCGTTGCACAAAGACACGGTGGTTGGATCCAAAAATCACAAATTTGGACTCATCAGACCAAAGCGCAGATTTCTACTGGTCTAATGTCTATTCCTTGTGTTCTTTAGCCCAAACAAGTCTCTTCTGCTTGTTGCCTGTCCTTAGCAGTGGTTTCCTAGCAGCTATTTTACCATGAAGGCCTGCTGCACAAAGTCTCCTCTTAACAGTTGTTCTAGAGATGTGTCTGCTGCTAGAACTCTGTGTGGCATTGACCTGGTCTCTAATCTGAGCTGCTGTTAATCTGTGATTTCTGAGGCTGGTGACTCGGATAAACTTATCCTCCGCAGCAGAGGTGACTCTTGGCCTTCCTTTCCTGTGGCGGTCCTCATATGAGCCAGTTTCTTTGTAACATTTGATGGTTTTTGCCACTGCACTTGGGGACACTTTCAAAGTTTTCCCAATTTTTCAGACTGACTGACCCTCATTTCTTAAAGTAATGATGGCCACTCGTTTTTCTTTACTTAGCTGCTTGTTTCCTGCCATAATACAAATTCTAACAGTCTATTCAGTAGGGCTATCAACTGTGTATCCACCAGACTTCTGCACAACACAACTGATGATTCCCAACCCCATTTATAAGGCAATAAATCCCACTTATTAAACCTGACAGGGCCCACCTGTGAAGTGAAAACTATTTCCAGTGACTACCTCTTGAAGCTCATCAAGAGAATGCCAAGAGTGTGCAAAGCAGTAATCAAAGCAAAAGGCAGCTACTTTGAAGAACCTAGAATATAAGACATATTTTCAGTTTCACATTTTTTAAGTATTTCATTCCACATGTGTTAATTCATAGTTTTGATGCTTTCAATGTGAGTCTAAAATTTTCAGTCATGAAAATAAAAAAAACTCTTTGAATGAGGCGTGTCCAAACTTTTGGTCTGTACTGTATATATTGGAGATCAAAATTAGAGAGCAATGTATGATCACTTGCTTTTTATAGAAATGTTGTTTTCTACATTGATCCACATTTGAAGGGGTTTTTTTAATCTGTAGACAGAGGAAGATTATAAGTAAATTTTCTTAAGGTATCAACAGTCACCAATCAGTAGGAAGTGTACAGGCCTTTGCTTGAATGACTTCAGCACATCTGCGGCCACAGGACATCACTACTGCTCTGGTGTAATTTTGGTCCACTCTTCTTCCAATATCTTCCACAATTCTTTGACTGTTGTGGGTTTCTTGGTTTCTTTTTTTCTGCCAGAAGGTGTAGTTTGGGTGTAGGAATATGATGTAGAAATTTTAGCACCAAATCTGTATCTCTTGGCAAAACATCCCCACAGTTTTCTTCCAAGAGATGCAGTTCTGTGAACTGAATTCACCTGAGGAGAGGTCACTAAGTTTAATGAGGTCACCTGAAGTCAGTTTACCTGCGATCATAGGTGTGGTACCGTGGAAACCTCCATCTGTGACGACTGTTAACATGAATGATGTCACTGCTCACAGCTGTGGCTCAGTCAATCTCTGCCTGAAGCCACGGCATTCAGACATATTCTGTGCCTGTGAACTGTGACTTCAGTATGTAGCAAAGCCGGAATCGTCGTGGGACCTCATGTGGATTACGTTGACACGGGATGTTTGAGATTAAAGGGAACCTGTCACCACTTTTTTGGACTATAAGCTGCGGCCACCACCACCGGTCTCTTATATACAGTATTCTAACATGCTGTATATAAGAGCCCAGGCCACTGTGAGAACATAAAAAACACTTTATAATACTTACCTAACGGTTGACGGTAGGCCTAATGGTACGTCCCCGTTCTCTGGTGCCGGCGCCGCCTCTTTCGGCCATCTTCGTCCTTCTTCTGAAGCCTGTGTGCATGACGCATCTACATCATACACACTCGCCGATCCTGCGCAGGTGCACTACAATGCAATGTGCCAGCTCAGGACCTGAATGCTGGCGAGTGTGAATGACGTCGGACCCATCATGCACCGCGGCTAGAGAAGATGGAGCACAAAGATTGCTGAAAGAGGCAGCGTCGGCGCCGGACAACAGAGACGCCCATTAGGCCCACCACGCGACCATTAGGTAAGTATTGTAAAGTGTTTTTTATGTTCTCACAGCGGCTTGGGCTCTTATATACAGCATGTTAGAATGCTGTATATAAGAGCCTGGTGGTGGTGGTCGCAACTTATACACCAAAAAAGTGGTGACAGGTTCCCTTTAATAAATTGGAGAAAAAGGGTGGGTTTTATTGCATTTTATTTGAAATAAAGGATTTTGTTAGGTGTTTGTGTTTATTTCTTTTCACTTACAGATTAGTAATTGGGGGGTCTCCTAGATGCTTACCATTACTAATCTAGGGCTTAGTGGCCACTATGAGCTATCTTTAACCCCTTATATTACCCCAATTGTCAACACACCAGGACAATTGGGATGAGCTGGTTAAAGTGCCGGGATTGTTGCATTTAAAGGATGCGACAAATCTAAGCAGCTGCAGGCTGCTCTTTTTACTCTAGGGGGGACCCAATAACCATGGGTCTCCCCAGCCTGAGAATACCAGCCCCCAGCTGTCGGCTTTATCATGGCTGTGTATCAAAACTGGAGGGACTGCATGCCATTTAGGATTCCTCTTCTTTTGATACACAGCCAAGATAAGCACACAGCTGGGCAGGGGGAAGCAGTGAATATGTATGAGCGTAATAAGCGGCCTCACAAGTAGTGTTACAGCTGTGTGGTAAGTATAACCCTGCTGCTATATTCCTTATTTTCTTTCGTTTTCACTCTTTTTTTTTTTTTATTAACCAGGTGGCCAAATCCGGATAGTTACACAGACTTCCCTGAGAACTCCATATTTGGGGACGGTGTATGGATTCTAGGGGTATCCGGTACGGATCATGAATTTTACAGCCCCGGTGTGTCATTTACTAGTTTTTAGATATTTCTTGACCCAGCCTTAATGTTTCAACTTTTGTGTTCAGTGGTAGTCGGGTATTTGCCTTCCTTACTTTGGCTGTGTGTCTGAGCACTGAACACCTTGTACTTTTGCACACTCCAGGGAGGATGCCGTTTTTGGATATGACAGTACCGGAGGATAATTGGTTATTGGTTACTTTACGTTTGATTCTTCTCAAATCTCTGGAAGTTAATGCGTGGTTTTTCTATCAACATGATTTTTTGTGATCCTGTTGACTATTTGCAACAAAACATTTGCTGATTTTGTGATTACACCCCAATATCTCAGCAATTTAAATAGTGATGCATCCCTCTGTAAGACTTAACAATTTTTGACTTTTCTGAGTCAAATAAATCTCTTCTTTGGCCCATTTTGCCAGAGGAAAACAAGAGCAAGGGAAAAAGGATTGTTGTTGTTGGCGGATTTCCTGGTGGGGTGTATTCTTACCTGTACTATTTCACTGCCTCTGTCGCAAGGCAGCCTCCAATCACCTTGCTAAGGATCAGTACCTAAAACCGGCCACTAGATGGCAATATACATAAAATAAGCATTAACACATCTCACTGCCTCTGTCGCAAGGCAGCCTCCAATACCTTGCTTAGGAGCAGTACCTAAAACCGGCCACTAGATGGCAATGACTCGCCCACCCCAGGGCTATGGGACACCCGGTGCCGGGCCGGACTAGTCCGGTGGTGGTCAGTGGTGGCTGGGCCCGGCTCCGTGGCCCTGGTGGGTGTCAGTAAAATATGTGGCTTGATGAATAAAGTTTGTGTTCGTGACGCCACCTGTGGTATGCGGCTATTAAGCCGCCGCTGCTATGTGAGGCCTCCGGGAGGATGTTATGGCAGCAATGGTGGTACTGCTCCCCACAGGTGGAGCAATGCCCGGAGCACAGTTGGTGCTTGTGAATGTCTATGCAGCTGAAATAACAGAGACCACTTTGAGGGTGCAGTTCAAGTTCTTTACTCACAATTCTTGTCACAGCGCTGCAGGGACCCTTGGACTGCTGGGACCACTGTCAGGGACCTCCGCCGTTTCTGGGTGATTCTGAGAGTGAAAGCCGGTACCCTTCTCTTAGTGTCTCTTTCTTCTGCTGTCTTCCTTAGCCTTGCCTTTGATAGGATAAACCTGGCTTGGCCTCCACTACAGCCTCCAGGCTGGGGGGTCACCTGTCGGCTCATTACCCCTTTTCTGGAAGTTCTGCTATGGGTTCTGGCCCGGGGAGTCTACAACATTCCCTGGGCCTCGGTTTTTACTGTTTGGAGATGATCTTTGCACTCCTCCAGTCTCTAGGGACCGTCCCCTGTCGCAGCTTGATCCCTCCACCGATGTTCTTGTGGAACAGGCCACCGTAGCTCTAAACTGCCACGACAGCTATACAGACTACCCGTGGCCCTGCGACTCCTTCTGTCTTCTACGTGGTGTCACCTGGACCTCTGGGTCCCAGGATCTTCACCAGGAACGTCTCCTTCTGTTTCTCTGCTCCTGTCTGACTTGGAGCTTTCTTTCTTTCTTTCTTTCTTTCCTTTTCTTTCTTCCCTTTTCTCCTCCTTGCCTGCCTCCAGCAGGCCTCCTCCTCCCTCCTTTCTCTCGTTCTTCTTCTCCAACTACATGCTGGCTCCTCACTCTCTCACTCCCTGAGGTAGACTGACTAAACTTGACCTTCCTCTCTGTGTCTGCTCTCAGTTGGCTCCTCCCACCTCCCTAATTGCCCTGTTCTACCCTATAGGAGCAGGGATGGGTCTTACGACCCCTCCCAGCATGCAGCATGGGAGGGTTGCCTGCCACTTTCCCTGGTCCCAGTGTGTTCCTAGCAATGGGTGTAGTGTGGATTTACCAGGGGACCGGAGTTCACTCTCTTCCTCTCTCAGAATGGGGCATCACACCACTGGATGGGGTGCAATGACCTGTGGCGACGGAAGCCTCAGGGGCGCCACACTCCCCCACAGCAAATCCCAGCACGTCCTCGGGCTGAAAAACAACAAAAACATGTGGAAGAACTGCAAAACATTTTTCTTATGAACAACATAAAACAATAAAACATTTCTTCCCTTTATGGGAGGCATAGGTACTTTAACGTTGCAAACTTCTTATAAAGAAACTATGTGTGCACTTCCAGTTCATTGCACGGTTTGGGCACATCCCCCATAATTCTGGTAGGGGGCACAACAGGTGCAACTATATACATTTCTTGGCTACAACAAGTCCAGTAGCCTGGCAGTTTGTTTCCTTTCAAACAACAACAATGGGGCAAATACTCAACCAGCCACTAAGTCCAGTGGCCTGGTTATACAGGACACATAAGACATCACATTCACCGGGGACCACATTCCAGTTCCGTGGCCCGGTACACATAAACATGGGGGTGACATCTTCGAAAAGCATGAGGGGCAGTACAGCAGGAAAGGGTGTCATCTTCGAAAAGAACATTAGGGCAGAAACACAAGGGACATCTTCAAAAGGAATGAGGGGCAGACAGGGGCTATATACAGTTCAGCTGCTTCTTACTTCTTTACTCTTACTCTTCATTGCTGGGGTCCTTCTTTGGCAGGGCCCTGGGCAGCATGTAGGCCATGGAGATTCTGGTCTGCGTTTCTTGCGTGGCTGTCGCAGGGCCTCTGCTCAGTTCTGTGGCCTGGGTCTGCCTTGAGGTAGTGCTGCTGCTAGGGGAGAGGCTGCGTGCTTGCATCGTGCGGCGCCACTCTGGTTCTTCTGGGGCCGCTTCTTCCCTCAGGATTCGCACATGCAGCGCATACCACCCACGGATCCCCATCAGCCGTGTGTACTCTACCACATCACCCAGCTTCGCATCTCTCCCTGGGTGGCCTCTGGGCAGGTGCTCCTCGATGTCTCGTCGGGCCACAAACACGTCTTTGCCCAGACCGGGCTCCCTGATGAAGCCCCAGCCGCCACCTTGTCGGAAGTCAACTACTAGGCCCCGTCTCACTGGGCCCTCGGATCCCTTCAGGGCCTTCCTGACCTCTTCCTTGGAGGCCAGATTAGCGGCTTCCCTGGCCCTCCGCTTCTCCTCCCGGAGTTCCCGCTCCCTCTGGTACTCTACCACCAGCCTCCGGCACGTTAGCTCGTTGGCCAGGGGAGTCTCCTTGGGGAGCAGCGGCCGCTGCAGTCCCCCGCTTTCAATGGGCGCTGCGTCCCAATTCACTCACGGGGATGCCATTCCCAGGAGGCTCACAGGGGGACTCGGCAGGGGACCCGCTAGCTGTTCGGGGTCCACCCCTCCCCAAGCTCCGTCTGTGGGGGTCTCAGGCAATTATTGACCAAAGAAAAAAACCCCTTAAAAATACATTTTATTATTTCATGTTAAAACAATCCCTAGACAAACACACATAAACAGGACAGACAATCCCAAATCTGCCAACGTCCAATGGAACCCCTCTGTAGTCCTAACAGAAAGGAGCAGGCAAATAAATGGGGTAAGTCAAATTGTCCCCTAATGAACAATTAATTAATGCTGTATCTTGATAAATCCAGTATTGTGAAGGAGTACCAGCAAAATGATAATGGTGCAACCAGGGTATGGCCCAAATTCCCTTCAAAGGCCCTGCCTACCCGCGGAGGTTGGCACCCTAAACCTGGACGCAATGGCACCCCCGCTCACCGATGACTCACCCTTCTTTCCCTCTACTGATCTCATGTGCAGCTATTCTGGGAAGAGGGGGGAGTGTGGGGAGGTTGCACCAACAAGCTAATCAATAAAATGAGGACTCAAACACACATATCAATGATACAGTAGATATTTCATATTAAACAGTGTTAAAGTGGACCAGATCAAAAAGAGGGATCACTTTCAATATCAAAGTACAATTTCGGATCCTAAGTGCTAAAAAATTCCACTAGCAAAATTACAGTAGTTGTCCAACAGACTTCCAGTTGGACAAATAGTGAAGTACATTAATGCCTGATTGGTGTATTACATACAGCTTCTGTGTATCATAACTAGATCACACGATGGATGCAATCCCTATGCTGACAATCAATACAAACGGAGGCAAAGGACTCTTTAAATTGGGTCACCAAAATAAGATCGTTTGATCCCAGAGCAGTCCTCTCTATAAGCTGTTAGGGACCATCCAACAAGTTATATCATAAGTAGGCACTTCACAGAAGGCAATTAACATAAACTTTCATAGAAGGCAGATTACTATTGTGTATTTCACAAGAATGCAGTGGGGCACATCCAAAATTAATCAGGTCCAAGTAACCATATAACAAATAAATCCAATGTGAACATAGTACTTATCTCATCCTTGAAGTCCTATGAATGGTGTAAATACACCTGGGTCCAAGTTGACACCTAAAGAACTTTCCCAACGCGTTTCCCCCCGATCACGAGTCACATCGGGGTTCATCAGGGGCTCCCTATTAGGGTAAGTAGCACTGGCTGCAGTCAGCCACGTGTGCACCTTGGTATCCGTCACCGTCGTTCCTCCGGGAGGATGTTATGGCAGCAATGGTGAAACTGCTCCCCACAGGTGGAGCAATGCCCGGGGCACAGTTGGTGCTTGTGAATGTCTATGCAGCTGAAATAACAGAGACCACTTCGAGGGTGCAGTTCAAGTTCTTTACTCACAATTCTTGTCACAGCGCTGCAGGGACCCTTGGACTGCTGGGACCACTGTCAGGGACCTCCGCCGTTTCTGGGTGATTCTGAGAGTGAAAGCCGGTACCCTTCTCTTAGTGTCTCTTTCTTTTGCTGTCTTCCTTAGCCTTGCCTTTTATAGGATAAACCTGGCTTGGCCTCCACTACAGCCTCCAGGCTGGGGGGTCACCTGTCGGCTGATTACCCCTTTTCTGGAAGTTCTGCTATGGGTTCTGGCCCGGGGAGTCTACAACATTTCCTGGGCCTCGGTTTTTACTGTTTGGAGATGATCTTTGCACTCCTCCAGTCTCTAGGGACCGTCCCCTGTCGCAGCTTGATCCCTCCACCGATGTTCTTGTGGAACAGGCCACCGTAGCTCTAAACTGCCCCGACAGCTATACAGACTACCCGTGGCCCTGCGACTCCTTCTGTCTTCTACGTGGTGTCACCTGGACCTCTGGGTCCCAGGATCTTCACCAGGAACGTCTCCTTCTGTTTCTCTGCTCCTGTCTGACTTGGAGCTTTCTTTCTTTCTTTCTTTCCTTTTCTTTCTTTCCTTTTCTCCTCCTTGCCTGCCTCCAGCAGGCCTCCTCCTCCCTCCTTTCTCTCGTTCTTCTTCTCCAACTACATGCTGGCTCCTCACTCTCTCACTCCCTGAGGTAGACTGACTAAACTTGACCTTCCTCTCTGTGTCTGCTCTCAGTTGGCTCCTCCCACCTCCCCAATTGCCCTGCTCTACCCTATAGGAGCAGGGATGGGTCTTACGACCCCTCCCAGCATGCAGCATGGGAGGGTTGCCTGCCACTTTCCCTGGTCCCAGTGTGTTCCTAGCAATGGGTGTAGTGTGGATTTACCAGGGGACCGGAGTTCACTCTCTTCCTCTCTCAGAATGGGGCATCACACCGCTGGATGGGGTGCAATGACCTGTGGTGACGGAAGCCTCAGGGGCGCCACAGCAACATACATAAAATAAGCATTAACACATGCACATCAACATTATTTACATCATGTCTTGTGGTGACAATTGACGATTGACTTTTAGTGTTTTTTACAGAAACACTAAAAGTTTAGTTTGGAAAGGATTCAGCCTCAAAGAGCGGACATGATGTTATGCACCGTAGAGAAGTGGAAAATTATTTTACACTTCCATCCTCACCATTTCTTAGGCAGCTTTTTAAAGATGTCGTATAGTAGCTGAGTATATTCAGAGATTTTGGCCTGAAATAAAAATCTAACAAATTATAAAAATCTAACAAATTGATAAAATATTTTTAAACCAAAACATTACTTTTCAAAATCCAACATTGTGGAAGCTGAAAGTGTTTTATAATCAATTCCCAATTTTCTAGTCATGAGAAGTGCCGGGGTGATGGCCGTTAACGTGTCCCCTTGGTTCATTAAATGCATTTGTTCATGCGATGCTCCTGTTGGAGGTTGAGGTATTTTTAACTACATGTGGTGTTACCTCCATCTTGACTTGCGGGGTCTTCATCATAGATGGGGAGGGCAACACAAAGTATACACCAGTCTCTTGTAAACAGAAACCATTTTACTGTAGATCACACTTTTCTAATACCTCAGGACCGCTTGTGCTGTTGCTATTCTTCTGGGGAGGGGATTTCTATCTTGCTGGCACTCACCCTCGGAGCTATCCTCCAGCTGTTGAGTCCAATGTGTACTTAACGCTCCCCAGGGCTTTGGGGTACTCGGTCCTAGGGCTTGTATTCACTGGGATGTATCACTGGGTGGCCGTTGCCCGGTTCCGTGACCCTAGAACATAAAAAACACTTTATAATACTTACCTAACGGTTGACGGTAGGCCTAATGGTACGTCCCCGTTCTCTGGTGCCGGCGCCGCCTCTTTCGGCCATCTTCGTCCTTCTTCTGAAGCCTGTGTGCATGACGCATCTACATCATACACACTCGCCGATCCTGCGCAGGTGCACTACAATGCAATGTGCCAGCTCAGGACCTGAATGCTGGCGAGTGTGAATGACGTCGGACCCATCATGCACCGCGGCTAGAGAAGATGGAGCACAAAGATTGCTGAAAGAGGCAGCGTCGGCGCCGGACAACAGAGACGCCCATTAGGCCCACCACGCGACCATTAGGTAAGTATTGTAAAGTGTTTTTTATGTTCTCACAGCGGCTTGGGCTCTTATATACAGCATGTTAGAATGCTGTATATAAGAGCCCGGTGGTGGTGGTCGCAACTTATACACCAAAAAAGTGGTGACAGGTTCCCTTTAATAAATTGGAGAAAAAGGGTGGGTTTTATTGCATTTTATTTGAAATAAAGGATTTTGTTAGGTGTTTGTGTTTATTTCTTTTCACTTACAGATTAGTAATTGGGGGGTCTCCTAGATGCTTACCATTACTAATCTAGGGCTTAGTGGCCGCTATGAGCTATCTTTAACCCCTTATATTACCCCAATTGTCAACACACCAGGACAATTGGGATGAGCTGGTTAAAGTGCCGGGATTGTTGCATTTAAAGGATGCGACAAATCTAAGCAGCTGCAGGCTGCTCTTTTTACTCTAGGGGGGACCCAATAACCATGGGTCTCCCCAGCCTGAGAATACCAGCCCCCAGCTGTCGGCTTTATCATGGCTGTGTATCAAAACTGGAGGGACTGCATGCCATTTAGGATTCCTCTTCTTTTGATACACAGCCAAGATAAGCACACAGCTGGGCAGGGGGAAGCAGTGAATATGTATGAGCGTAATAAGCGGCCTCACAAGTAGTGTTACAGCTGTGTGGTAAGTATAACCCTGCTGCTATATTCCTTATTTTCTTTCGTTTTCACTCTTTTTTTTTTTTTATTAACCAGGTGGCCAAATCCGGATAGTTACACAGACTTCCCTGAGAACTCCATATTTGGGGACGGTGTATGGATTCTAGGGGTATCCGGTACGGATCATGAATTTTACAGCCCCGGTGTGTCATTTACTAGTTTTTAGATATTTCTTGACCCAGCCTTAATGTTTCAACTTTTGTGTTCAGTGGTAGTCGGGTATTTGCCTTCCTTACTTTGGCTGTGTGTCTGAGCACTGAACACCTTGTACTTTTGCACACTCCAGGGAGGATGCCGTTTTTGGATATGACAGTACCGGAGGATAATTGGTTATTGGTTACTTTACGTTTGATTCTTCTCAAATCTCTGGAAGTTAATGCGTGGTTTTTCTATCAACATGATTTTTTGTGATCCTGTTGACTATTTGCAACAAAACATTTGCTGATTTTGTGATTACACCCCAATATCTCAGCAATTTAAATAGTGATGCATCCCTCTGTAAGACTTAACAATTTTTGACTTTTCTGAGTCAAATAAATCTCTTCTTTGGCCCATTTTGCCAGAGGAAAACAAGAGCAAGGGAAAAAGGATTGTTGTTGTTGGCGGATTTCCTGGTGGGGTGTATTCTTACCTGTACTATTTCACTGCCTCTGTCGCAAGGCAGCCTCCAATCACCTTGCTAAGGATCAGTACCTAAAACCGGCCACTAGATGGCAATATACATAAAATAAGCATTAACACATCTCACTGCCTCTGTCGCAAGGCAGCCTCCAATACCTTGCTTAGGAGCAGTACCTAAAACCGGCCACTAGATGGCAATGACTCGCCCACCCCAGGGCTATGGGACACCCGGTGCCGGGCCGGACTAGTCCGGTGGTGGTCAGTGGTGGCTGGGCCCGGCTCCGTGGCCCTGGTGGGTGTCAGTAAAATATGTGGCTTGATGAATAAAGTTTGTGTTCGTGACGCCACCTGTGGTATGCGGCTATTAAGCCGCCGCTGCTATGTGAGGCCTCCGGGAGGATGTTATGGCAGCAATGGTGGTACTGCTCCCCACAGGTGGAGCAATGCCCGGAGCACAGTTGGTGCTTGTGAATGTCTATGCAGCTGAAATAACAGAGACCACTTTGAGGGTGCAGTTCAAGTTCTTTACTCACAATTCTTGTCACAGCGCTGCAGGGACCCTTGGACTGCTGGGACCACTGTCAGGGACCTCCGCCGTTTCTGGGTGATTCTGAGAGTGAAAGCCGGTACCCTTCTCTTAGTGTCTCTTTCTTCTGCTGTCTTCCTTAGCCTTGCCTTTGATAGGATAAACCTGGCTTGGCCTCCACTACAGCCTCCAGGCTGGGGGGTCACCTGTCGGCTCATTACCCCTTTTCTGGAAGTTCTGCTATGGGTTCTGGCCCGGGGAGTCTACAACATTCCCTGGGCCTCGGTTTTTACTGTTTGGAGATGATCTTTGCACTCCTCCAGTCTCTAGGGACCGTCCCCTGTCGCAGCTTGATCCCTCCACCGATGTTCTTGTGGAACAGGCCACCGTAGCTCTAAACTGCCACGACAGCTATACAGACTACCCGTGGCCCTGCGACTCCTTCTGTCTTCTACGTGGTGTCACCTGGACCTCTGGGTCCCAGGATCTTCACCAGGAACGTCTCCTTCTGTTTCTCTGCTCCTGTCTGACTTGGAGCTTTCTTTCTTTCTTTCTTTCCTTTTCTTTCTTCCCTTTTCTCCTCCTTGCCTGCCTCCAGCAGGCCTCCTCCTCCCTCCTTTCTCTCGTTCTTCTTCTCCAACTACATGCTGGCTCCTCACTCTCTCACTCCCTGAGGTAGACTGACTAAACTTGACCTTCCTCTCTGTGTCTGCTCTCAGTTGGCTCCTCCCACCTCCCTAATTGCCCTGTTCTACCCTATAGGAGCAGGGATGGGTCTTACGACCCCTCCCAGCATGCAGCATGGGAGGGTTGCCTGCCACTTTCCCTGGTCCCAGTGTGTTCCTAGCAATGGGTGTAGTGTGGATTTACCAGGGGACCGGAGTTCACTCTCTTCCTCTCTCAGAATGGGGCATCACACCGCTGGATGGGGTGCAATGACCTGTGGCGACGGAAGCCTCAGGGGCGCCACACTCCCCCACAGCAAATCCCAGCACGTCCTCGGGCTGAAAAACAACAAAAACATGTGGAAGAACTGCAAAACATTTTTCTTATGAACAACATAAAACAATAAAACATTTCTTCCCTTTATGGGAGGCATAGGTACTTTAACGTTGCAAACTTCTTATAAAGAAACTATGTGTGCACTTCCAGTTCATTGCACGGTTTGGGCACATCCCCCATAATTCTGGTAGGGGGCACAACAGGTGCAACTATATACATTTCTTGGCTACAACAAGTCCAGTAGCCTGGCAGTTTGTTTCCTTTCAAACAACAACAATGGGGCAAATACTCAACCAGCCACTAAGTCCAGTGGCCTGGTTATACAGGACACATAAGACATCACATTCACCGGGGACCACATTCCAGTTCCGTGGCCCGGTACACATAAACATGGGGGTGACATCTTCGAAAAGCATGAGGGGCAGTACAGCAGGAAAGGGTGTCATCTTCGAAAAGAACATTAGGGCAGAAACACAAGGGACATCTTCAAAAGGAATGAGGGGCAGACAGGGGCTATATACAGTTCAGCTGCTTCTTACTTCTTTACTCTTACTCTTCATTGCTGGGGTCCTTCTTTGGCAGGGCCCTGGGCAGCATGTAGGCCATGGAGATTCTGGTCTGCGTTTCTTGCGTGGCTGTCGCAGGGCCTCTGCTCAGTTCTGTGGCCTGGGTCTGCCTTGAGGTAGTGCTGCTGCTAGGGGAGAGGCTGCGTGCTTGCATCGTGCGGCGCCACTCTGGTTCTTCTGGGGCCGCTTCTTCCCTCAGGATTCGCACATGCAGCGCATACCACCCACGGATCCCCATCAGCCGTGTGTACTCTACCACATCACCCAGCTTCGCATCTCTCCCTGGGTGGCCTCTGGGCAGGTGCTCCTCGATGTCTCGTCGGGCCACAAACACGTCTTTGCCCAGACCGGGCTCCCTGATGAAGCCCCAGCCGCCACCTTGTCGGAAGTCAACTACTAGGCCCCGTCTCACTGGGCCCTCGGATCCCTTCAGGGCCTTCCTGACCTCTTCCTTGGAGGCCAGATTAGCGGCTTCCCTGGCCCTCCGCTTCTCCTCCCGGAGTTCCCGCTCCCTCTGGTACTCTACCACCAGCCTCCGGCACGTTAGCTCGTTGGCCAGGGGAGTCTCCTTGGGGAGCAGCAGCCGCTGCAGTCCCCCGCTTTCAATGGGCGCTGCGTCCCAATTCACTCACGGGGATGCCATTCCCAGGAGGCTCACAGGGGGACTCGGCAGGGGACCCGCTAGCTGTTCGGGGTCCACCCCTCCCCAAGCTCCGTCTGTGGGGGTCTCAGGCAATTATTGACCAAGGAAAAAAACCCCTTAAAAATACATTTTATTATTTCATGTTAAAACAATCCCTAGACAAACACACATAAACAGGACAGACAATCCCAAATCTGCCAACGTCCAATGGAACCCCTCTGTAGTCCTAACAGAAAGGAGCAGGCAAATAAATGGGGTAAGTCAAATTGTCCCCTAATGAACAATTAATTAATGCTGTATCTTGATAAATCCAGTATTGTGAAGGAGTACCAGCAAAATGATAATGGTGCAACCAGGGTATGGCCCAAATTCCCTTCAAAGGCCCTGCCTACCCGCGGAGGTTGGCACCCTAAACCTGGACGCAATGGCACCCCCGCTCACCGATGACTCACCCTTCTTTCCCTCTACTGATCTCATGTGCAGCTATTCTGGGAAGAGGGGGGAGTGTGGGGAGGTTGCACCAACAAGCTAATCAATAAAATGAGGACTCAAACACACATATCAATGATACAGTAGATATTTCATATTAAACAGTGTTAAAGTGGACCAGATCAAAAAGAGGGATCACTTTCAATATCAAAGTACAATTTCGGATCCTAAGTGCTAAAAAATTCCACTAGCAAAATTACAGTAGTTGTCCAACAGACTTCCAGTTGGACAAATAGTGAAGTACATTAATGCCTGATTGGTGTATTACATACAGCTTCTGTGTATCATAACTAGATCACACGATGGATGCAATCCCTATGCTGACAATCAATACAAACGGAGGCAAAGGACTCTTTAAATTGGGTCACCAAAATAAGATCGTTTGATCCCAGAGCAGTCCTCTCTATAAGCTGTTAGGGACCATCCAACAAGTTATATCATAAGTAGGCACTTCACAGAAGGCAATTAACATAAACTTTCATAGAAGGCAGATTACTATTGTGTATTTCACAAGAATGCAGTGGGGCACATCCAAAATTAATCAGGTCCAAGTAACCATATAACAAATAAATCCAATGTGAACATAGTACTTATCTCATCCTTGAAGTCCTATGAATGGTGTAAATACACCTGGGTCCAAGTTGACACCTAAAGAACTTGCCCAACGCGTTTCCCCCCGATCACGAGTCACATCGGGGTTCATCAGGGGCTCCCTATTAGGGTAAGTAGCACTGGCTGCAGTCAGCCACGTGTGCACCTTGGTATCCGTCACCGTCGTTCCTCCGGGAGGATGTTATGGCAGCAATGGTGAAACTGCTCCCCACAGGTGGAGCAATGCCCGGGGCACAGTTGGTGCTTGTGAATGTCTATGCAGCTGAAATAACAGAGACCACTTCGAGGGTGCAGTTCAAGTTCTTTACTCACAATTCTTGTCACAGCGCTGCAGGGACCCTTGGACTGCTGGGACCACTGTCAGGGACCTCCGCCGTTTCTGGGTGATTCTGAGAGTGAAAGCCGGTACCCTTCTCTTAGTGTCTCTTTCTTCTGCTGTCTTCCTTAGCCTTGCCTTTTATAGGATAAACCTGGCTTGGCCTCCACTACAGCCTCCAGGCTGGGGGGTCACCTGTCGGCTGATTACCCCTTGTCTGGAAGTTCTGCTATGGGTTCTGGCCCGGGGAGTCTACAACATTTCCTGGGCCTCGGTTTTTACTGTTTGGAGATGATCTTTGCACTCCTCCAGTCTCTAGGGACCGTCCCCTGTCGCAGCTTGATCCCTCCACCGATGTTCTTGTGGAACAGGCCACCGTAGCTCTAAACTGCCCCGACAGCTATACAGACTACCCGTGGCCCTGCGACTCCTTCTGTCTTCTACGTGGTGTCACCTGGACCTCTGGGTCCCAGGATCTTCACCAGGAACGTCTCCTTCTGTTTCTCTGCTCCTGTCTGACTTGGAGCTTTCTTTCTTTCTTTCTTTCTTTCTTTCTTTCCTTTTCTTTCTTCCCTTTTCTCCTCCTTGCCTGCCTCCAGCAGGCCTCCTCCTCCCTCCTTTCTCTCGTTCTTCTTCTCCAACTACATGCTGGCTCCTCACTCTCTCACTCCCTGAGGTAGACTGACTAAACTTGACCTTCCTCTCTGTGTCTGCTCTCAGTTGGCTCCTCCCACCTCCCTAATTGCCCTGTTCTACCCTATAGGAGCAGGGATGGGTCTTACGACCCCTCCCAGCATGCAGCATGGGAGGGTTGCCTGCCACTTTCCCTGGTCCCAGTGTGTTCCTAGCAATGGGTGTAGTGTGGATTTACCAGGGGACCGGAGTTCACTCTCTTCCTCTCTCAGAATGGGGCATCACACCGCTGGATGGGGTGCAATGACCTGTGGCGACGGAAGCCTCAGGGGCGCCACACTCCCCCACAGCAAATCCCAGCACGTCCTCGGGCTGAAAAACAACAAAAACATGTGGAAGAACTGCAAAACATTTTTCTTATGAACAACATAAAACAATAAAACATTTCTTCCCTTTATGGGAGGCATAGGTACTTTAACGTTGCAAACTTCTTATAAAGAAACTATGTGTGCACTTCCAGTTCATTGCACGGTTTGGGCACATCCCCCATAATTCTGGTAGGGGGCACAACAGGTGCAACTATATACATTTCTTGGCTACAACAAGTCCAGTAGCCTGGCAGTTTGTTTCCTTTCAAACAACAACAATGGGGCAAATACTCAACCAGCCACTAAGTCCAGTGGCCTGGTTATACAGGACACATAAGACATCACATTCACCGGGGACCACATTCCAGTTCCGTGGCCCGGTACACATAAACATGGGGGTGACATCTTCGAAAAGCATGAGGGGCAGTACAGCAGGAAAGGGTGTCATCTTCGAAAAGAACATTAGGGCAGAAACACAAGGGACATCTTCAAAAGGAATGAGGGGCAGACAGGGGCTATATACAGTTCAGCTGCTTCTTACTTCTTTACTCTTACTCTTCATTGCTGGGGTCCTTCTTTGGCAGGGCCCTGGGCAGCATGTAGGCCATGGAGATTCTGGTCTGCGTTTCTTGCGTGGCTGTCGCAGGGCCTCTGCTCAGTTCTGTGGCCTGGGTCTGCCTTGAGGTAGTGCTGCTGCTAGGGGAGAGGCTGCGTGCTTGCATCGTGCGGCGCCACTCTGGTTCTTCTGGGGCCGCTTCTTCCCTCAGGATTCGCACATGCAGCGCATACCACCCACGGATCCCCATCAGCCGTGTGTACTCTACCACATCACCCAGCTTCGCATCTCTCCCTGGGTGGCCTCTGGGCAGGTGCTCCTCGATGTCTCGTCGGGCCACAAACACGTCTTTGCCCAGACCGGGCTCCCTGATGAAGCCCCAGCCGCCACCTTGTCGGAAGTCAACTACTAGGCCCCGTCTCACTGGGCCCTCGGATCCCTTCAGGGCCTTCCTGACCTCTTCCTTGGAGGCCAGATTAGCGGCTTCCCTGGCCCTCCGCTTCTCCTCCCGGAGTTCCCGCTCCCTCTGGTACTCTACCACCAGCCTCCGGCACGTTAGCTCGTTGGCCAGGGGAGTCTCCTTGGGGAGCAGCAGCCGCTGCAGTCCCCCGCTTTCAATGGGCGCTGCGTCCCAATTCACTCACGGGGATGCCATTCCCAGGAGGCTCACAGGGGGACTCGGCAGGGGACCCGCTAGCTGTTCGGGGTCCACCCCTCCCCAAGCTCCGTCTGTGGGGGTCTCAGGCAATTATTGACCAAGGAAAAAAACCCCTTAAAAATACATTTTATTATTTCATGTTAAAACAATCCCTAGACAAACACACATAAACAGGACAGACAATCCCAAATCTGCCAACGTCCAATGGAACCCCTCTGTAGTCCTAACAGAAAGGAGCAGGCAAATAAATGGGGTAAGTCAAATTGTCCCCTAATGAACAATTAATTAATGCTGTATCTTGATAAATCCAGTATTGTGAAGGAGTACCAGCAAAATGATAATGGTGCAACCAGGGTATGGCCCAAATTCCCTTCAAAGGCCCTGCCTACCCGCGGAGGTTGGCACCCTAAACCTGGACGCAATGGCACCCCCGCTCACCGATGACTCACCCTTCTTTCCCTCTACTGATCTCATGTGCAGCTATTCTGGGAAGAGGGGGGAGTGTGGGGAGGTTGCACCAACAAGCTAATCAATAAAATGAGGACTCAAACACACATATCAATGATACAGTAGATATTTCATATTAAACAGTGTTAAAGTGGACCAGATCAAAAAGAGGGATCACTTTCAATATCAAAGTACAATTTCGGATCCTAAGTGCTAAAAAATTCCACTAGCAAAATTACAGTAGTTGTCCAACAGACTTCCAGTTGGACAAATAGTGAAGTACATTAATGCCTGATTGGTGTATTACATACAGCTTCTGTGTATCATAACTAGATCACACGATGGATGCAATCCCTATGCTGACAATCAATACAAACGGAGGCAAAGGACTCTTTAAATTGGGTCACCAAAATAAGATCGTTTGATCCCAGAGCAGTCCTCTCTATAAGCTGTTAGGGACCATCCAACAAGTTATATCATAAGTAGGCACTTCACAGAAGGCAATTAACATAAACTTTCATAGAAGGCAGATTACTATTGTGTATTTCACAAGAATGCAGTGGGGCACATCCAAAATTAATCAGGTCCAAGTAACCATATAACAAATAAATCCAATGTGAACATAGTACTTATCTCATCCTTGAAGTCCTATGAATGGTGTAAATACACCTGGGTCCAAGTTGACACCTAAAGAACTTGCCCAACGCGTTTCCCCCCGATCACGAGTCACATCGGGGTTCATCAGGGGCTCCCTATTAGGGTAAGTAGCACTGGCTGCAGTCAGCCACGTGTGCACCTTGGTATCCGTCACCGTCGTTCCTCCGGGAGGATGTTATGGCAGCAATGGTGAAACTGCTCCCCACAGGTGGAGCAATGCCCGGGGCACAGTTGGTGCTTGTGAATGTCTATGCAGCTGAAATAACAGAGACCACTTCGAGGGTGCAGTTCAAGTTCTTTACTCACAATTCTTGTCACAGCGCTGCAGGGACCCTTGGACTGCTGGGACCACTGTCAGGGACCTCCGCCGTTTCTGGGTGATTCTGAGCGTGAAAGCCGGTACCCTTCTCTTAGTGTCTCTTTCTTTTGCTGTCTTCCTTAGCCTTGCCTTTTATAGGATAAACCTGGCTTGGCCTCCACTACAGCCTCCAGGCTGGGGGGTCACCTGTCGGCTGATTACCCCTTTTCTGGAAGTTCTGCTATGGGTTCTGGCCCGGGGAGTCTACAACATTTCCTGGGCCTCGGTTTTTACTGTTTGGAGATGATCTTTGCACTCCTCCAGTCTCTAGGGACCGTCCCCTGTCGCAGCTTGATCCCTCCACCGATGTTCTTGTGGAACAGGCCACCGTAGCTCTAAACTGCCCCGACAGCTATACAGACTACCCGTGGCCCTGCGACTCCTTCTGTCTTCTACGTGGTGTCACCTGGACCTCTGGGTCCCAGGATCTTCACCAGGAACGTCTCCTTCTGTTTCTCTGCTCCTGTCTGACTTGGAGCTTTCTTTCTTTCTTTCTTTCCTTTTCTTTCTTTCCTTTTCTCCTCCTTGCCTGCCTCCAGCAGGCCTCCTCCTCCCTCCTTTCTCTCGTTCTTCTTCTCCAACTACATGCTGGCTCCTCACTCTCTCACTCCCTGAGGTAGACTGACTAAACTTGACCTTCCTCTCTGTGTCTGCTCTCAGTTGGCTCCTCCCACCTCCCTAATTGCCCTGTTCTACCCTATAGGAGCAGGGATGGGTCTTACGACCCCTCCCAGCATGCAGCATTGGAGGGTTGCCTGCCACTTTCCCTGGTCCCAGTGTGTTCCTAGCAATGGGTGTAGTGTGGATTTACCAGGGGACCGGAGTTCACTCTCTTCCTCTCTCAGAATGGGGCATCACACCGCTGGATGGGGTGCAATGACCTGTGGCGACGGAAGCCTCAGGGGCGCCACAGCAACATACATAAAATAAGCATTAACACATGCACATCAACATTATTTACATCATGTCTTGTGGTGACAATTGACGATTGACTTTTAGTGTTTTTTACAGAAACACTAAAAGTTTAGTTTGGAAAGGATTCAGCCTCAAAGAGCGGACATGATGTTATGCACCGTAGAGAAGTGTAAAATTATTTTACACTTCCATCCTCACCATTTCTTAGGCAGCTTTTTAAAGATGTCGTATAGTAGCTGAGTATATTCAGAGATTTTGGCCTGAAATAAAAATCTAACAAATTATAAAAATCTAACAAATTGATAAAATATTTTTAAACCAAAACATTACTTTTCAAAATCCAACATTGTGGAAGCTGAAAGTGTTTTATAATCAATTCCCAATTTTCTAGTCATGAGAAGTGCCGGGGTGATGGCCGTTAACGTGTCCCCTTGGTTCATTAAATGCATTTGTTCATGCGATGCTCCTGTTGGAGGTTGAGGTATTTTTAACTACATGTGGTGTTACCTCCATCTTGACTTGCGGGGTCTTCATCATAGATGGGGAGGGCAACACAAAGTATACACCAGTCTCTTGTAAACAGAAACCATTTTACTGTAGATCACACTTTTCTAATACCTCAGGACCGCTTGTGCTGTTGCTATTCTTCTGGGGAGGGGATTTCTATCTTGCTGGCACTCACCCTCGGAGCTATCCTCCAGCTGTTGAGTCCAATGTGTACTTAACGCTCCCCAGGGCTTTGGGGTACTCGGTCCTAGGGCTTGTATTCACTGGGATGTATCACTGGGTGGCCGTTGCCCGGTTCCGTGACCCTAGGGGTTGCTTGAAAAGGGATTTTGTACAAGGGCCAAAAGAAAAATAAAGTGTTTTTCGTGACGCCACTTGCGGTATGTGGCTATATGGGGAAACCCGCCATTATTATATTAACCCTTAAAAACATCAATTTTATTAAGATCTCTTAAAACATCCAAAAACACACACAATACTAAATAATAACCTAAAGTGCACAGATGCATCCATCTGTGCACCTTAGGTTATTATTTATTATTGTGTGTGTTTTTGGATGTTTTAAGAGATCTTAATAAAATTGATGTTTTTAAGGGTTAATATAATAGTTGTTTTCCAAAACCTTCCCTTTATTTTGATATATTGGAAACCCGCCGCTGCAAAGTCTCTCACTGCTGAGGCTGGTGGTATTAAGTAGCTTAGATATGATGGCTCTCCGCAAGTAGAGCTAAGTCCCAGGGGAGGATGATGGTGGTTGTAGAATATGGATGCAGAGGTGTAGAAAGAATTCAGACAACACAAGGTCTGCGGTTTAACTTGTTCTTTACTCACTGGTTTGGAGTTGCTGCAACCCGGCTGGTGCTGGTCTCTACCAATCCGGTATTTCCTCTGTTCTAGTGCCGGTGTAGTGAACTGGTGAGCTTTACTTCCATGCACCCGTCTGTAGTTGATGGGGCCCCGTGACCTGAAGCATTTTGGGGTCCCCTCCTGTTGTCTCTGTCCTGGCTCATATGGCAGGCAGCTTGAACCTCTCTTGGGTCAGACCTCTGTCCCCGTTTCCAGGTTCCCTCTCTGCTGCTGTGCCCTGGACATTAACGTCGGTAAGGTCCTTGATGGTCCCCTCACCGAGCAGATTGTTATTAGGTGAGCCTGAAGCGTCTTCCTGAAGTAGGGCTCTGTACCCCGCCGGTGTTCGGTCCAGTGAGTACTCACACCATACTCTCCCTGGCAACAATACTCCCTTTTACTCAGTAAGACACTTTACACTTTCTGTCAGCACGCCAACTTCTGACTGACTGTCTGTCAGACTTTTCACTATCTGACAAGATGTCCGTCTTCCGTCCACTCCACTGACTATCCCCTCCTCCTCACAGGTTTCTGACTAGTGGATAGGATGAGTCCCTACCAATAGGTGGCCATCCATCAGGTCCATCTCTAGCCTGTTACCCAGTCTGAGGAAAAGGGCGTGGAGTGTGTGTGTGTTATGGTGGTTACCGGCACTGGTCTTCCAGGAATACGGGGTTAGATGTAGTACCCTGTGGCACCTAACACTCAGGGGCGCCACATACTTCCTCTCCCTGAATTCTTTCCTTGCGGCTGCCGTTCAGGGACCCCTCAGCGGTTTTGATATACCCTGACGTCCCACCCATCTCAGGACACTCAACAGCCCGTCCGCATGGTGAGGTCTTGACACAAGGGAGGATTCCTCCCTACCTGGACAGACCCTAGCTCTGGGCTCTGTCTGAACTCTTCAGCTCCTGTCTCTCAATATCTCTCTTTTTCTGTATCCCTAAACCCTCTCTATTCTCTCCTCCCACCTTGTCTCTATCTGCCTTATGACTATTCCACTGCTATCTGTCTGTGTTCCTGTTCTATCTTATTAACTAACTACCACTGCTTCCCACTCCTGCACAACTTGGTCCCTAGCTACACATAAGGGCCACTTTACACGCAACGGCATTGTGTGACACGTACGAGCGACCGCTAACGATCAAAATTACTCACCATATTGTTGATCGTTGTCCGGTCGCTCTAATCCCGATTATCGTTGCTGTTGCAGGACGCAGGTTGTTCGTCGTTCCTGCGACATCACACATCGCTATGTGTGACACCGCAGGAATGAGGAACATCACCGTACCTGCGGCCGCCCGCAATGAGGAAGGAAGGAGGTGGGCGGGATGTTCGGCCCGCTCATCTCCGCCCCTCCGCTTTTATTGGGCGATCGCTTAGTGACGCCGCACAAACCGCCCCCTTAGAAAGGAGGCGGTTTGCCGGCCACAGCGACGTTGCTAGGCAGGTAAGTATGTGTGATGAGTGTAAGCGAGGTTGTGCGCCACGGGCAGCGATTTGCCCATGACGCACAACCGACGGGGCGGGTACGTTCACCAGCGACATCGCTAGTGATGTCGCTGTGAGTAAAGTGGCCTTTACACTACCTTATTCTTAACCCTTTACCTACAGAACTCCTGACTCCTCACACTACATCGCCCGCCTGACACAGCACAAAAGCCCAGCATTCTACATTACACAGTATTTCCAGTATTCTAAGCATATAATCCTATCCATTTCCTTACTACAAAACATATACTACCTGCTGCCGCTAGGTGGAATCGAATGCCGCACCCGTACAGCTCTTCTACATTTTATATTATATACCATACTTTTTTATATACATTTTATTTGCATTACAATAACACCTCTATGTAGGAGTGGGCGTCGTTAGCCACCTACTACAGCTGGAGTGGAGTTTTACAGGCCGGAAGTCAGAAGTTACTTCACAAGCTATCAAGGCAACTCTAAAGGGGGCTTTACACGGTAGCGATATCGCTAGCAATTTGTAGTGATAGCGAGCGTGTAAGTACCCGCCCCCGTCGCGCATGCGATTGTTTGTGATCGCTGCCGTAGCGAACATTATCGCTACGGCAGCGTCACACATACTTACCTGGTTGGCGGCGTCGCTGTGACTGCCGAACAATCCCTCCTTCAAGGGGGAGGGACATTCGGCATCACAGCGACGTCACCGCAACGTCACTAAGCAGCCGGCCAATCAAAGCGGAGGGGCGGAGATGAGCAGGACGTAACATCCCGCCCACCTCCTTCCTTCCGCATTGTGGCCGGCGGCAGGTAAGGAGACGTTCCTCGCTCCTGCGGTGTCACACACAGCGATGTGTGCTGCCGCAGGAGCGACGAACCACAATGAAAAACAACCCTTACCGATTTTTGAGTTTGGGACGACCTCTCCATGGTGAACGATTTTCACCATTTTTGAGGTCATTGAAGGTCGCTGGTCAGTGTCACATGCTGCGATATCGTTAATGATGCCGGATATGCGTCACTAACAACTTGACCCCGACGACAAAACATTAACGATATCGTAGCGTGTAAAGCCTCCTTTAGAGAACCAGAACGAGGCCAGAATAGGCTCTCATAGAGTTGTATAGAGTTGTGCCCTCTTGAGCTCTCCATGAAACACTGGAGCTGCCGGCAGGTTTCAAATCACAGGAGACCGACCGGAATGGCAGCTGTAGAAGATGAGGCTGCACAAAGGCATGTATAATACACAGGGCAGAAGACTTACATTTAAAGCACCACTCCAGCTGTGCAATAAGAAAACCTGCTGGAGTGGTGCTTTAAGAAGTGACTGCACCTAGATATCAGTGTTATTAACATTCATGTGATGTCACTATTTCTTTCCCAATGTTGCAGTCCAGAGTCTGTCCTATCCTGGTGAACTTTGCTCTTCTGTTTCTCTGCTGGAAAGTTCCATAGTCCAGAACATTTTACTGAAAAGTCACTGAGCTGCGGAGAAGCTGGGCCGTCCCTTCTGTCAGAGGATCAGAATGGATTTTATATCTAACATCGGTGCCGGGGCTTTCAGGTTTGTAATTTATTGGTGAACTGTCCTGTAAAATGTGTCTCTTGTCTCACACGTTCTTTACTAGAAAGCTGGATATTTCAGTCTCCTCATGTAATTTATAAGTGAGAGTTATGGGGCTCTTAAAGTTAGATGTTAGTTAAGTATTTTATGTGATTTCTGTATATTTTCTTGCCTTATGATGGTTATACGTGGTTTTATATAACTGATTTATGTGATAATAACGCTGATAAGGACACTATGTCTAATTAGGAAGTTATTATATAATACTTGTATATATAGTTTTAGCTGTACTTCAATAAAACCCTACTTCTTGTATTAAGGAGAAAGATCACACGTGCTGGTATTGTGCTATCACATCATGGTGGTTAGGGACATAGACAGAAGAAGACCCCCTAAGAACAGTATATGGGTCTTTTGCAGTCCAATATCTCATCATAATGTAAAATTGCAACTGTTTTGGAGGTAGAAGTGGCCCCTTACCTTTTGCGCCCCCTGTGCGACTACACAGATTACACTAATGATATCACCACCTCTGATTAGGAAACAGCAGATGTCTGACCAAAACTGTTGTTAAAGTAGGCCTCCAACTATAGCATGAACAAGCAGCTGCCACCTGGATACACAGACAATGAAGGGCAGTGGCATAACATTAGGCCATGAAAAAATGGAAGGATAAATTTGAAGGGAATGTGTCAGCAGGTTTATGCTTCTCAAACTGAGGATAACACAGAACCAGGACAGAGGCCCTGAGTCCAGTGCTGGGTCTCTTACTGACCTTTGCGCTGTAGCTTTGATAAAATCATTTGTTATGGCTACACTGTAGATGGGCAGAAAGCTGACAATCAATGGTGGGAAGTGGGGGGTAGCTGGAGGTCATGAATGTCAAGGACTACATAGCAGGAGTTCATCATTCAGTAGAATAGCATAGCTGCTGTCGTATCAAAGCTACAGCAAGTGATACTATCATAGTGCTGGTCACATCGCCTCCTCATAGACACTTCTCTTGGCAGCAATGCCCTGCAAAAGGTCTTGTCTGGCAATTTATGCTCCCTGGTGACCTACTTACTCACTTGCTTGCCACACATCGGTGCAGTAGACTCAGAAACTAATCTCCTGCCATCTCTGATAGTCCTCTGAACAATGAGAACGCAACACTCAAAATGTTGTGATGTAACACAGTCAATTATAGCGTAAAATGGTCCCCTCTGTTATGGAAAATCTTTACCCTTATGGCAACTAATCCTTGCTCTGTCAGTGCACACATTTTTCACTTACAAGAAGCTTCTTTGCTCCCATCTGTGGCGTCAGTCTTTGCTCTCTTAGTAATGGTGGTACTCTTACATAGTTGGGCTGGTATCTTAACCCCAGAGAGATAGCATGACAGGTTAGGCTGCTTTCACACTACGTTTTTTTAACATGCTTCATGAACGTTTTTTTAACGCAAAAATGGATCCAGTGCAAATGTCTTTTCATTTCAATGCATTTGCAATGGACTCGCACCAACATGCGTTGACATGCGTTTGCGTACATTATAGTGAGGATCCAGCGGCTTGCAGTTTTTTAACTTTTTTCAAAAACGCTACTTGTATTGTTTCAGCTCAGGTTTTTTGTGTTTTTTGTAGCGTTTTTGAGCTGCGTCCAAATACTGCAAATTGCTGGATCCTGACTATACTGCATGCAAACGCATGTGAACGCTGGCATTCTGATAGACAGGATCCTGCTTGCTCTACTGAGCATGCCCAGAAACCAGCCTGGCGTGATCAGTCTCTCTCTCCCCCTCCCTCTCTCCCTCTCTCCCCCTCCCTCTCTCTCCTCTCTCTCTCCGCCGCCTGAGAGCGGCGGACGCTCGTAACCAAGGTAAATATCGGGTAACCAAGCAAAGCGCTTCGCTTAGTTACCTGATGTTTACCTAGGTTACGTGTGCAGGGAGCAGGCAGCCCGGCTTCTAGCAGCTGCAGACGCTCGTAACCAAGGTAAATATCGGGTATCCAAGCAAAGCACTTTGCTTAGTTACCCGATGTTTACCTTGGTTACCAGCGTCCGCAACTGTCAGATGCCAGCTCTCAGTCTATCACGTTCAGTTCCCTTCACTCCTGATCACATGACTTCAATGCCTGCCCATAAACTTCAAGTGACAGGATCCTGCAAAATAACACATGCGTTTGCATGCGTTTTTCTTTGTAAAAACAGGATCCGCTTTTACAGCAAAAAAACGTTCATGACGCATGTTAAAAAAACGTAGTGTGAAAGCAGCCTTAGATCTCCTTTGACCCTAGCTAATTTCCTGTCACACAAATTGGTAAATGTTACTCTCCCCTACTTGCTTGCTAACTATGTAGTAGGCATTGTCCTTAGATTTTCATCTTTCTTTTTTTTTCTGTGTCTTGTAGACTATATCTGTCTGTTTTCTACAGGAAGAAACACTCCCTACCCTAGGAACGTGGTATACATACTAATCTGTCAAACATTTATGTGAAAAAGTTTACAGTTGCACAGGCACAGAATTTTATTCAGACAGATCCAAATGTATTAACAACACATGCGGTCATAATGTATCAAAGACACTCCTCTTAAATAATTTAAACAACACATTCAGAAAAATTCTATGTAAAATTCTTCAAAAAATAAGGCGCAACAAGTCCAATAAAATTATTTAATTTTTGTTAATGAAATGATTAAAAACATCCAATAGAATTAAAAAGAGATGCTCATAGAATAGAAAAGAGGATATAGCAGCATAAATTGCAAAATCACGTATAGTGATGATACAAAATTTAGTTAATTGGTGGCAATAATCAGTTAGAAAATAATTAATATATATTATTCTGTTATGCTAATATATCCCTTAGTAAATATATTTATTGGTAATTGATATTTATACCCTAAATTGTTATTGTTTTATTTATATATACCGTATATGCAATTATTTATTGCACTAGATCACTTTATTTTTATTGACATCATTTTATATTAGACACTTGTTGCTCCTTATATTTTGAAGAATCTCACATAGAATTTTTCTGAATTTGTTGTTTAGATCCAAATGTATGCAATGTACCTAATGCAGTCAAATGTATGGTATGGATCCATCTGATACTGTCTTTTCTTAATATAAAATGTATACTTTACCATTTACCTTTATGTGAGGAAGCTTTGCAGCATCCTAATGTAATGGATCCACATACAAGCCCTCCAAATGTAAGTTAAGGACACTCTTTTGTCATTTGCATATTAGGAACCTATGCATATGTTACAGGATATGACTGTCTACATTTTTTTATACTGTCCTGTACATTTGATGAGGCACATGTAGCACAATGGCATGTTCAAACACATGTACCTCTTAAAGGGAACCTGTCACCAGATTTGGTGACTATAATCTGCGGCCACCACCAGTGGGCTCTTATATACGGTATTCTAGAATACTGTATATAAGTCTGCACCGCATGGCCCCTCAGGTCAGTATTAAAAAGTGAATTTTATGTTCTACACAGCAGCCTGGGCTCTTAAATATTCTACAATGCTGTATATAAGAGGTCACTGGTGGTGGCCGCAGCTTATAGTCGCCAAATCTGGTGACAGGTTCCCTTTAAAATTTGTCTTCTGTAGTTATGTAATCAATATCATATGTCATGGCTGAATTCCTTTCCTGCAGATCCCACAACGTGTCAGTGTGTCGCCCGGGGACCAGGGGTACTCAGATCCGGGCCACAGGGTCACTTCTGTGGGTATCACGGTGGCGTGACCCGGTCTGTGATCCCAGGCTCCACAGTAAAAGGGGATTTGGTAAGGGAGATTGTCCGTGACGCCACCCACGGTTGTGGTGAGGTTGGAACACCACCGCTGCTCTGGACGGGGATCCTGGGAGCGATGGTATGGAGCAGCTAGATGTTATTTCTCCCCTCCGTGGGTAGGGGGTTGGCTGTCCCGGGGCCCGGTGATGGGGTAAGCAGGGAGCAGGGCGCAGTGCTGCGGTGCGGTGCCCGAGGGCGCGAGCGTACTCACAAGTATTTCACACAGAGTCACTGGTAAACTAGGAATTACCGGTGTCCGCAGCCTTCGGTACGGGGGTGTTAGTGTCCCACACACGGTGCAGCAGCTCCTGTTCTTTCCCTGCAGCCAGGTGCCTCTCTCTCCACTCTCTTCCTCTTTCTCCTCAGCCGGGAACGGGGAATCCACTCCCCTGTAGTGATCCGGGTTACCCTAGGTACTCACTACAGCCTGTCCTGGCCCTCTAAGAGCACGCTTCACTATCAGCCTGGGAGCTACAACTCCAGACTCCTCTTCTGTCTCCTCTCCAAACACTCTGCTCCAGCCCCTCCCATCTCCTCTGCTTTTCTCTTACCCTGGGGGTGTGGTTTGTCCTGCTGCACTGGTGTGAGATCAGATTACCAAGGAGGATTAACTCTTTCTGTGACAACCTGGCTTTGCCAGGGCGTCACAAACCCCCTTGGTAAAACACGGCCCGTCTTCGGGCCGTCTGGGCACCAATATTTATTAAAACTGGAAAAAGGAAAAATAAACACATTACAATCATACATCTTCCCACATCGGGAGGTACGTTTTCTTACACTCTAAACTGTTCTGCCGCCCCCACCTGCTGTGCAGATGGCCTCCTCCTGAACTTGAGGACGCTAAACAGGGGTGACAGTCCATAAAACAGTCAACTTGAAACTGGTGGGTAGCCGTCCATGCTCCACTACCACTGCCGCTGACGCCACTCCCAGTACCCCACACACGGTGCAGCAGCTCCTGTTCTTTCCCTGCAGCCAGGTGCCTCTCTCTCCACTCTCTTCCTCTTTCTCCTCAGCCGGGAACGGGGAATCCACTCCCCTGCAGTGATCCGGGTCACCCTAGGTAAGGAGGGGCCACTACCCTGCTCCGGCTACCTCTGGCCCCTTCCTCACTACAGCCTGTCCCGGCCCTCTCGGAGCACGCTTCACTATCAGCCTGGGAGCTACAACTCCAGACTCCTCTTCTGTCTCCTCTGCAAACACTCTGCTCCAGCCCCTCCCCTCTCCTCTGCTTTTCTCTTACCCTGGGGGGTGTGGTTTGTCCTGCTGCAGCGGTGTGAGATCAGATTACCAATGAGGATTAACTCTTTCTGTGACAACCTGGCTTTGCCAGGGTGTCACATCAGTAATGACCAATGTCCTCTATTTGTGATTTCTAGGTCAGTCTCCTCTGTAGGGTCAGAGATAACTCGGAGAGTGAAAACTGCCTCTGCACCGCCGCAGAGACCTTTCCGTGTTTGTAGTCATGACCGATCCATACGTAAAGGTGTTACTGCTGGCTCCCTGCGAGAGCTCATAGCAAAGGTGAGTTACAGATGTATTAGGCTTTATTCAGATCTCCATTTTTCACATACATTTCTTTCTGTGGTTTTCACAATTGGAACAGTACCCATTATAATCTCTGGTGTTTTTCATGTCTGTTTTTTTGGCAACCGTGGGTTTGCAAAACAAAAAAAAACCACAATGACATGACTGTTTTGAATAATCGTAACAGCTCAAAATCCCCCCACACAAGTCTATGGGCCATTAAAAATCACCGCAGATGGAGGTCCATAAACATTTAAAATGCTTTTGAAGTTAATACCATATTTTGAAGATTATAAAGGAGACTAAAATCCAGTAATCATAATAATCTAGTTTTATTACCCTTGTGGCTTTAGCAACAGATGAATAACACTAGAACAATATGGATAATGGATTTTGAACAAATCAAGACTGACATGTCACTCAGAGCAAGGATCACCAAGCTACGACTTTCCTACTTTGTGTCCTAAAGGGGTTAAATGGGCAAGATGTCTAGTACTTTTTATTTATGTGTATTCAGTGTGGACCTAAGAAAGCTTCACATTCTAATACAAGTCTGCCGTACACTTTGTTGAATACAACCTTCTATAGAAAAGTGTTCAGGCGTGCCTGCTCTGCTTTTAAGGCCTCCTTCACAGATCCGTGTTTCCGGTACATATCCATTTCCACATGTACTGAAGACTTGGACACACATAGACCCATTAAAACCAATGGATCTGCGCACACATCAGTGTTTTGACATGGACCGTGTGTCCATGTGGAGTACATGTGGCGCCCCTCAGGCTTCAGTCGCCACGAGGTACTGCATCTCACTTAAGGTGCAGTACTCATCCCGGGTAAGGAAGAGGTTAACTGCTGGTGTTTCTCACATTCACAAACCACACACAGTTAGGTGCTGTCCCACCTGGGGTTGGCCTGGGGTAGACGGGGGGTGGCCATCACGAGGCATGGGACTTTCCCGGTCCCTATGACAACCACCTGGGGGGCGGGCACCACTTGGGGAAAAGGAAGGAGCATCTCCACACTTTAGTCAGTTTTGCCCCGGGCACAGCTTGGGGTAAGCAGCACAATGAGGACCTCGGTCCAGGCATTTTCTTCCTCACACTTCTGGAGCACCGCAAGACCCGTGACTTGGAGCAGGTAGCTCAGCCTGGGCTCTACACAGCTACCGGGGATTCCAGGGTCTGCGGAGAGTGCAGGAAACACCCGCAGCCCGTTCCACATTCCATCCATGAGATTGGAGGGACCCCAACCAAAAAGGACACACCGGCGGTGACCTCCGAATTATCTGGGATCGGAAGGGGCCCATCACAGCAGAGACCGGCACTCCTAGGGCAGCAACCAGACAGTGAGTAAAAACCATGAACCGCAACTACTGAGTCTGCCCTTCTTTGTCGTCGCCGACACCCCGCGCTTCGGCGTCAACGGCCACTACTACTCCCATCATCCTCCCTGGGGCCTAGCTTCTTCTACCTCATGAATATTCACTACACTGACTGTGGACCCAGAAGTAAGTGTGACAGCAGCACCGGAGACAGGTAAGTATACAAGTTCATGCTGTCCTTGTGCTATCTGGATGTCACATGGATAGCGCATGAACAGCTCACAGAGAACACACACAGGGAGCCACGGGCAGCCCCATATGGACCTGCACCACAGACAATCCCACATGTTTTTTTAATGCACGGACATGTGAAGTGGGCCTTTATCTGTACTCAGTGTGTAGATCCTACTGAGTACACATTTATAAGTCAGAGCGATAAGGTTCATTCACTGAATATGTATTTATAGCAGGAACATGAAAAGTGTTTTTTGAGTCAAAACAGGCACCTAATGCACAGTTTTTTTTGTCTTCCAAATAAACCACCAAAGAATAGTTTTAATTTCTATATGTCTAGAATAATTTTCACTTTTTACATATTGATTACTTTTTCCCCTTTGCAAGGCTATGGATGCCCTCTTTCTGACGGGTATTGTGACTTTAATATTGGAGGATGATGGGACATTACTGGATTCAGAAGAATTCTTTGACACCCTTGAAGATGGTTCAGTTATCATGGTTCTAGAAAGAGGACAAAAGTGGAATCCAAAAAAGGTGAAGTTCTTTTGGTGTTAAAGTGGTTGGCCACTACTTTTACATCGACGACCTATCCTTAGGTCAGGTTATCAGCTGTTCTCGGTCTCAGTGGCAGCAGCGGGCAGCCGAAAATGCTCAGTTCCGGAGCTGCCCCTCCTCTGACTAGGTACTGCATATCTGCCTCCTTTTGATTTGAATGGGAGGCAGATGTACAGTACTGGCCGCGGCCTCTATCAGTTGACAGGGAAGCTTCGGAACTGAGTATTTCTGGTTCCCCATCTGCTGCTGCAAGGACCGAGAACAGCTGATCAGCAGAGGTGCCAGGTGTTGAACCCTGGCCGATCAGACATTCATGACTTAGCCTAAAGGTGGCTTTACACGCTACGAGATCGCTAAAGCGATCTCTTTGGGGTCACAGAATTTGTGACGCACATCCGGCCGCTTTAGCGATGTTGTTGTATGTGACACCTATGAGCGATTTTGAATCGTCGCAAAAACGTTCAAAATCGCTCATCGGTGACATACCCCCCTCTTCCCAATTATCGTTGCTGCTGCAGTAACGATGATGTTTGTCGTTCCTGCGGCAGCACACATCGCTAAGTGTGACGCAGCTGGAACGACAAACATCTCCTTACCTACGTCCACCGGAAAAGGAGGAAGGAAGGAGGTGGGCGGTATGTTCTGGCCGCTCATCTCCGCCCCTCCTTTTCTATTGGGCGGCGGTTCAGTGACGCTGCTGTGACGTCGCTGTGACGCTGAACGAACCGCCCCCTTAGAAAGGAGGCGGTTTGCCAGTCACAGCGACGTCGCAAAGCAGGTACAGTGCTATGCAGAAGTTTGAGCACCACTGGTCAAAATTACTGTTATTGTGAACAGTTAATCAAGTTGAAAATTAAATGATCTCTAAAAGGCATAAAGTTAAAGATGACACATTTCCTTTATATTTTAGGTAAGAACAAAAAAAAATATTTTCACCTTTAACATTTTAAAAACTACAAAAATGAAAATGGGCCAATGCAAAAGTTTGAACCCCCTTGGAGATTTGTGTGCTCAGATAACTTTGACTATCATTTCAGACCTTAATTAGCCTGTTAGGTTTGTGGCTTGGTCATTATCATAGTTAGGAAAGGGCAGGTGATGCAAATTTCACAGCTTTAGGCCTGCGACACACATCCGTGCTGCCGGCACGTGTTTGTCATTTTTTACACGTACCGGCGGCACGGAGACACGTTCAGCAATGCTACCCTATTGTAGCAGGCACACACACGTAAAACCACACGGAACGTGTGTCCGTGTGCGTTTGTACGTGTGTGCGTTTTTCAAAGCGCTGACATGTCAGTGATTTCTCCCGCAGTACGGGTGTCAACGGCCCGCACCCGTACCACACGGGTGTAGTGTGGATGCGGTCCCGTGTGACACGCGCCGGAGAAAACACATGTGTCAGTGAAAAAAAAAAAAAACATTTACTCACCTTCTCCAGCCCTCCTGTCTCTGCCGCTGCTGCCTCTTGCTGCCGACCGCCGCTCATTATTCTCATAGAATATTCACTTCACTGCCTGGCAGCAGCGGGGAGATGGGAGGGCTGGAGACTGAGGATCAGCACCACAGACAGCAGCGCGGACATCAGGAAGGACCAGGTGAGTATGTTAATTACCGGTTCTACGTGTGCTATCGCGGATAGCACACATAGAACACACGTGGCCCGCACGTACCAGAGACACGTACTTACCTGCACGCAACACGCAGGGAAAATACGTGTCTCTCGGCACGTGCGTGATTTTCACGTGAGTGTGGCAGAGGCCTTAAAAAAACCCAGCTTCCTCTAACCTTGTGCAAATAAAACAGCCATGGGTTTTTCAAAGCAGCTGCCTAGCACTCTGAAAATCAAAATGGTGAAGGCCCACAAAGCAGAAGAAAGCTAGAAGAAAATAGCAAAGCGTTTTCAAGTTGCCCTTTCCTCAGTTTGAAAAGTAATTCAGAAATGGCACTTACAGAAACAGTGGAGGTCAGGATAAGGTCTGGAAAACCAAGCAAAATTTCTGTGAGAGCTGCTCGTAGGATTGCTAGAGTGGCAAATCAGAACCTTCACTTCACTGCAAAAGTCCTTCAGGAAGATTTAGCCGACTCTGGAGTTGTGGTACATTGTTCTACTGTTCAGAGACACCTACAGAAAAATGGCCTTTATGGAAGAGTCATCTGAAGAAAACCTCTCCTGCGTCCTAACCATAAAATTTAGCATCAGAAGTATGCAAAATAACATCTAAACAAGACTGATGTATTTTGGAAACAAGTCATGTTAACTAATGAGGTTAAAATAGAACTCTTTGGCCAAAATTTTTTGGAAAAAAAGGAGACAGAATGTCATGACAAGAACATCTCGCCAACCATTAAGCATGGGGGTGGATTAATCATGCTTTGGTTTTTTTTCTATCCAATGGCACTGAGAACATTTCACGGGTAGAGGGAAGAATGGATTCAATTAAAGGGGTGGTTCACCCATTTTTTTTTATTTTCTGTATGAGTTCTACTTACCTTTCTAGGCGTTTTCTCCTTTGGCTTCTGTTTCCAGTTCTGGCACTGAGCGGCGCTATCCTGCACGCTCAGTGCCGGTCACATGACCCCCTGGAGCTGTGGCCACCAGCATCCTCTGACGTCCCGGCATTTCCGGGCTCTCAAACTGGACGCGTATGTCAGAGGAGGCTGGCACCACTCAGATTGAGTGACAGGGCTGTGGGCGGTGACTACCGCACATCACAGCCCAGCATCGAGGGGAGGATCCGGAGGACGTCAGTGTGGAGCCGGCGTCCTGCAGATGGTGAGGCACGGGGCGCCAGTGTGCAGTACAGGGGGGGGTTCTTCAGCTGAATCCCCCCCTGCACGTAAGTATGTGCTCACACTGTCCACCCGCCCGCTCTGCTGCGATGTCAGGAGAGCGGCCGGTGTCGGGCAGTGTGATCATCTGCTCCTCCCAGCAGCAAGACACTGACAGGCATGTCACCGCTGTGCTCTGCCATCTGTCCTGCTGCATGGGACCAACTGTCTGCACTCTGTCACCTGCACCACAAGTCACAGAGTGGAGACAGTTGGTGACAGAGCACCTCTGCCCCCCCCCCGTTCTTTCCCCACTCTCTTCTCTCCCCCCACTCTTCTCCCCCTCCCCTCTTCCCCCTCTTCTCTGCCCCCTCTTATCCCTCTCTCCTCTCCCCTCTCTTTTCCCTCGCTCTCTTCCCCCCTCGCTCCCCCCCTCGCTCTCTCCCCCCGAGCTCTCTTTTCCTCCCCCCCTTCGCTCTCTTTTCCTCCCCCCCTCGCTCTCTTTTCCTCCCCCCGCGCTCTCTTTTCCTCCCCCCGCGCTCTCTTTTCCTCCCCCCGTGCTCTCTTTTCCTCCCCCCCTCTCTCTCCCCCCTCTCTCTCCCCCCCGCGCTCTCTTCTCCCCCCGCGCTCTCTTCTCCCCCTCTCTCTCCCCCCCTCTCTCCCCCCTTCTCTCTCTCCCCCCCTCTCTCTCTTCTCCCCCCCTCTCTCTCCCCCCCTCTCTCTCCCCCCTCTCTCTCCCCCCTTCTCTCTTCCCCCCTCTCTCTCTCTCCCCCCCTCTCTCTCTCTTCTCCCCCCCTCTCTCTTCCCCCCCCTCTCTCTTCCCCCCCTCTCTCTCTTCCCCCCCTCTCTCTCTTTCCCCCCCTCTCTCTCTTCTCCCCCCCTCTCTCTCTTCTCCCCCCCTCTCTCTCTTCCCCCCCTCTCTCTCCTCCCCCCCCTCTCTCTCCTCCCCCCCCTCTCTCTCACTTCTCCCCCCCTCTCTCTCTCTTCTCCCCCCCCCGCTCGCTCTCTTCTCCCCCCCCCCCGCTCGCTCTCTTTTCCTCCCCCTCTCCTGGCATGGTCAGTACAGAAATCTCTCCATCGTGGAGGGGTGAGAGGGAGTAATAAACATGGAGTCCCTACTGTGTCTGTGTATTTATTTCTAATAAAGTATTTTTCTCTGTGTGATGGTTTTTTGTTTTTTTTTTAACCCTTTGTTGGAGATTCTTAATGGCCAGTGTCACAAACCACCGGGGGGGGTCACTCAGAAATCCCCCGCGCTGGCTACCAGTACGTCACAATCGGGGTGTAACAAGTGGGGGGTCACCCCTCCTTTATACCTCCCGACCGACAGACAGAGCACGTGATGCGCTCTCTAGCGCCCCTCTTATAGTCAGGCCAATTATGGAATTGCCCGACGATAAGCAAGGAGGCCGCTATACTACTTATGCCGATTATTGAAGGGTCCCCGGTGAGAGTAGGGTATATATTCCCCCGACCTCCGCGGGCGGAATATATAAAATCTCCCCGAATCTCACTGGCCTCCCCACAATAATCCTTGGCACAAACTCGCTGCCACCAACCGCTTCACGGTAACTATTAGCCGAACACACAGACGTGGGATTCAAGATCGAGATAACAGAGCAGCCCAAGATTAATTATATAATTTAATCAGCCTAAAGCACACTAGAAACTACAATATATACAATAGGGAATCTACAGAATATACATATGTCAGAGTACAGTTACAGATAAAGCATGGGTTACAAACAGGCATACACAGTTCAATCAGTTACCTTGTTGCGTCTGGCCACAGGGGGGCGCTGTAGACCAGGTTTCCAGGAACTCCCACAGATGTTTCCTACACGTGCCCCCAGCGAGAAGAACGCTGGAAAATGGCCGAAGTAGGGTTATCAACCTGGGCAGATCCAGGTCCCCTCCTACCTTAGTGACCTCACAGGGAAGCACTGCCACTCCCCCTGCATGGATCAGAATTATCCAGCCAAGGGGATATTGGCCATAACTTTGCCTGGGAGCGTCGTAGGCGGACGCCAATGCTCTCATTGTGACAGTTATGAATTTAGCTACAGAACGAGGGGACTCATGACCTGTCTGCCAGTTCCCCATTGGCTGATATCACGCCTGGGGCATTTCCCAATGTCCTGCTCCCATAAAAAGGGTGTGCCGGCATCGTCCACATGCGGAGACACCATTTTTATGGTTGCCATATTTATCGGAAATATGGCTTGCGAGATATGAACCATTTTTTACTGGAGTCGTTCTGTCTGGCTATTTCCATAGCCTTGCTAACTAGCTAGCAGCCCCCACTACAGGGTGACGGCAGGGAGTCATCCTGTGTCCATTGTCCCTAAGCCACCTCATTTCAATATCACAGGACATGGCCATGGATTTGTTGCTAAACCAGTTGTGTGAAGGGAAGGGGGGGGGGTGACACCAGGAGAGGGCTTCCTGACATGACTTGAATGTCATGATTTATCGTCATATCTCCGGATTTACCTCACACCTCCCCCCTTTTGAGGGCGCTAGGGGGCAGCACACTCCGGTGTTCCCCCGTGCGCCCGTCCGCGACCTCTCCTTGTCGGGACAGCCCGTCTGCGTTACCGTGGTCACGGCCCCTTTTGTGGCGAATGGTGAAGTTGTATTGCTGGAGCGCAAGGCTCCATCGCAACAATCGCCCATTCGTCCCAGAGACGGTGTGCAACCAGCTGAGGGGATTGTGGTCCGTCTCCACGATGAAGTGGCGCCCGTATAGATAGGGTTGCAGACGCTGCAGGGCCCACACTATGGCCAGGCACTCCTTCTCCATCGTGGAATAGGCAACTTCCCTTGGTAACAGCTTCCTGCTCAGGTACAAGACTGGGTGCTCTTGGCTCGCAGAGTCCACCTGGCTGAGCACCGCACCGAGGCCGAAGTCACTGGCGTCGGTCTGTACTACAAACGGCCGCGTGAAGTCGGCT
The DNA here is from genome assembly GCF_048569485.1 of Anomaloglossus baeobatrachus. Taxonomy (NCBI): domain Eukaryota; kingdom Metazoa; phylum Chordata; class Amphibia; order Anura; family Aromobatidae; genus Anomaloglossus; species Anomaloglossus baeobatrachus. Next base: position 112,619,989 of record NC_134354.1, on the reverse strand, counting down.
GCCCGTAGCACGGGCGGGCTGGACAGGGCGTCCTTTAGGGCCCGGAAGGCTGTCTCGCAGTCCATTGTCCAATCGACTGCAGAGGGCAGCTTCTTCTTGGTGAGGTCCGTCAAGGGCTTTGCCAGGCTACTATAGCATGGAACAAACCTCCTATAGTACCCAGCGGTCCCCAAGAAGGACATCACCTGCTTCTTGGTCCTGGGGGTGGGCCAGGATGCGATGGCCTCCACTTTCTCAGGCTCGGGCTTCAGCGTTCCCCCACCTACCCGGTGACCGAGGTACTGGACCTCGCTCATGGCCAGCTGACACTTTCCCGGCTTGATGGTCAAACCTGCCCGGTGGATCCGCCTGAGCACCTGTGCTAGATGCTCTAGGTGGTCCTCCCAGGTGGGACTGAAGACGGCAATGTCATCCAGGTACGCGGCCGCGTACCCTTCAAGTCCCTTGAGCAGGGTGTTGACCATCCGCTGGAAAGTGGCAGGGGCATTCCTCATCCCGAATGGCATCACCGTGGACTCGTACAGTCCAAATGGGGTAATAAAGGCAGAGCGTTCCCTGGCCTTGCGAGTCAGGGGGATCTGCCAATATCCCCGGCTCAGGTCCATGATGGTCAGGTACTGAGCCCCGGCCAACTGATCGAGCAGGTCATCGATGCGTGGCATTGGGTACGCATCGGCGACCGTGACAGCATTGAGCCCCCTGTAGTCCACGCAGAACCGAGTGGTTCGGTCCTTCTTAGGGACGAGGACTACAGGCGAGGCCCAAGCGCTGTTGGATGCCTGGATCACCCCCAGCTCCAGCATCTCGTCAATCTCCTGGCGCATGTGTTGCTGCACCTCCAGGGAGACCCGATATGCTGAACGCCGGATCGGGGGATGATCCCCAGTGTCCACGTGATGGACAGCCAAGTCAGTCCTTCCGGGCTGGTTGGTAAACAACCCCCGGAAGGGGTGTAGGGTGGCCCACAGCTGGGACCGTTGGTCCTCCAAGAGCTGGTGGCCAACCTCCACATCCTCAATGGATCCGCCTGCCCTAACCTGGGCTAGCATATCCAAGAGGGTTTCCGCTTCTCCCTCCTCGGGCAGGTTGCACACGGGGAGCGCACATGCCTCCCGCTCATGATGTGCCTTCATCATGTTCACATGGAAGGGCTTCCGCCTTCCACGGGCAGGGTCCAGGGTGACCAGGTACGTCACAGGGTTGAGGTGCTGGTACACGAGGTATGGGCCTTCCCAGGCTGCCTGAAGCTTGTCCTGTGGTACGGGGACCAGTACCCACACCTCTTGACCCACTTGGTAGGTCCTCTCACAAGCGTTCTGGTCGTACCAACGCTTCTGATCGGCCTGGGCTTGAGCCATATTGTCGTGTACCAGTTGCGTCAAGGCCTGCATTTTGTCCCGGAAGCGCATGACATACTCGATAACCGACACTCCAGGGGTGGCCAAATCCCCTTCCCAAGCCTCTTTCACCAGAGCCAGGGGGCCCCGCACACGTCGCCCGTACAGGAGCTCAAACGGTGAGAATCCTGTTGAGGCCTGTGGAACCTCCCGGTAAGCAAATAACAGGTGTGGGAGATACCGCTCCCAGTCACGCCCATGGGAGTCGACCAACATCTTAAGCATCTGCTTTAAGGTGCCATTGAACCGCTCGCACAGGCCATTAGTCTGTGGATGGTACGGGCTGGCCACCAGATGTCGCACCTGGACTTGCTTACAGAGGGCCTCCATCAGCTGGGACATGAATTGGGTCCCCCGGTCAGTGAGCATTTCCTGGGGAAAACCCACTCGGGAGAAAATCTCCAGCAATGCGGTGGCCACCTTGTCAGCCCGAATGGACGACAAGGCCACTGCTTCTGGGTACCGGGTGGCATAGTCCACTACCGTCAGTATGAAGCGTTTCCCGGAGCTGCTGGGGATGGCCAGCGGGCCGACCAGATCCACAGCCACCCTCCTGAAAGGCTCATCGATGATTGGCAGAGATACCAGTGGGGCTTTGGGGTGTGGCCCCGCCTTCCCCACTCTCTGACAGGTTTCACACGAACGGCAGTAGGCAGCCACATCGGCCCCCATTTTTGGCCAGTAGAAATGCTGGTTTAACCTGGCCTTGGTCTTAGCGATCCCTAGGTGTCCGGCCATCGGAATCTCATGTGCGATCCGCAACAACTCCGTCCGGAACGGATAGGGTACCACCAACTGTCGGTCCCTGGGCCACGCCTCCGGTGAACCCTGCTGGACCGTGGCCCGGTACAGCCGTCCTTGGTCCCAGACCACTCGCTCCGGGTCCGAGTCCGAGGGAGGCTGTGCCGCCTGCTCCTTTAGAGCTTTCAGGCTGTCGTCAGCTTCTAACGCTGCCTGAAACCCCTGACTAGATGTGGCCAGAATCGACGAGACTGTCACATCTTCGGTCAGTACCCCGGGACCTGTGTCCTGGCCTCCACCTGACTCGGCTGCCACTTGGTCAGAAGGGGAAGAGCTATCGGACCTCCGGGAGGCCCCTTGGCTTCCAGCACTCCCACTGCGGGTGACAGCGGCCACAGCCGCTGCGACCGTGGGTCGTGCCTGCTCCTCCTCCGTTCCTGACCAAGTCGCCGGTTCAGGCAGACCTACCTGGCTTCCTGACACCCCGGTTGTGGGGGAACCCTGCACCGAGATCTTACCTGGGAGCACTTCCGCTCCTGGACCGGCCCCAATCTCACCTGCCTGTTCCCCCCCTGCAGCAACAGAACCCCGCTGTGAAATCTCTGGGGACCCCACATTTGCTGTGGTAGCCCCCACCCCACACACTGGTCCTCCCCCTGCAGCACCCTGCTCTCTGCTTATCCCTGCAGAGGGCAGCAGATCCCAGCTCACAGGCTGGTTACTTGTAGAGGCATTGTCACACCTTTCTCTGACCCCCTCCCCTG